>NC_090193.1:20345407-20645407 GCF_024679245.1 Pseudorasbora parva | reverse complement strand
TTGTCGAACTTATATAATTGATTCTACCCCAATTTTTTCTTCAATGTAGTATCATAAGGAGCCCCTAAATGGATATAGTGAAGAAAGTAAAATATGAGATTATGTCAATGCTTTTGCATTTCGTTCACAAATGTCTTGTGTTCCCTCGAGAATCTTTGCATCTGCTCAAAGAGCGAAGTTTTTTGGGGGAACACAAAAGCATGGAAATATATAATTTTTCTCTCAACTCAAATTTGATCCATCACCATGTCCCTTTAGGGGCTCCATTTAGTTTCAAGAGAAGAATTTAAAATACATAAATATTATTATTAGGGTTTTTTTTAAAACTATTTTCAAATACACTACCACTCAAAGGTTTAAAGCTACACTATTTAATTTGTCCATCCGCTAGAGGGCACCTATTCGAAACAAAGGCGTAGTTTGATGATGTCAGGTTTGAGCGCAGAATCTAGAGAAATGTGGTCTTCACCTCACAGCCGGTGGAAAAGAATCGGGATACGACTCAGACAGAAATCATGTTCATGGATGTGATTATTAACATTACTGTAGTATGAAGCAGAGCAGGAGTGTTGTGGGAGCTGAGCAAGACCGCTGAAGCGTTTGTTGTGCAACACACCGCTCGTGAGCAGTGGGACTTTTATTATGACGGGACACAGTCGCCGGTGCCATTTCCTCCTTTCCGGTCATGAGTATGAGGTGACGCAGCTCATTATCATATTAGATACATTTAAGTGTGTTTAAAATGATGTTATGACGTTACTCTGTGCATTCGCTCAGCGGCTGCTGTGACACTATAATGTGGTGAAGAATGCATTAAATTGATCAAAAGTGACAGAAAATACAATTAATATATTACACAATATTTCAGTTTCAAATGCTGTTCTTTTAAACTAATAATAACTGTTAACAGTTTCAATAGCCTGCAATGAAAGAACACCTATGCTAGACTTACAATCATATTCTTTATTACAGCGAATTATAATCCATCCCAATGTACAATCACAAAAGATCACCACAGAGTGTTTACTTTGTGAATATTAATAATGCAAGGCGGGTTCTTGCTCCCAGAGCTCTCTGTATTAGCCCGACGTGGCCTGAGAAATTAGCTGCCTCTGTAGAGTTACCAACTCGCCTAGATTTTGCATAGATTTACAGGAAACGGATTAACCAGAGAGGAAGTATAGGCTACCTCTACATGGCCTTACCCTGGTGTACAGCACATAGATCTGAGCGAACAGATGTAGAAGTGCAATCTGGGAGAGCAGCAGCCGTTTCGGCAACAAACTATTGTATTATTTTGCTCCACACGCAGATCTGAGGATTTTTTTCTGAGGAGCTGCGTTTCTACAGCTTTTAACTTTACACCCCCAGGCAGCAGTGTATTAAAAAAAAGAACTCCCACTGGAAAAGCTTGAAGTTAGCTGTTAAACCTTAGTTGCATTTGGGATGTATAATACTCTTTGGAAAATATCAGGGGATAATCCATGTCCTCGATAAAGCAAAGCAATCGTGGACAAGATGAAAGAATTTCACTTATTTCCTGACTTGGAGAGCATAATTGAAGTCGAAGGAAATTCTGGACCCCATAGATAATGTTGTGGTAAGTTTCCGCCTCTGTCTGTCCATGGCGAATTGGATTAGCTTAAGAAATGGTGTGCTAGCAACGGCTCCTCTCATCCTATCGTCACTGTATGAAAGTCCTCAATGGAATCATGCTGCTGCAGCCAAATCAAAACGAATAATACACATATTTTTGTGTACATCCTCTGGGGTCACTGATGGCGAACTCAAATAAATGTAAAGCCCACATGGTTTATTTCAGACACAATAATTGTCTTGCTTGACACTGGATTAAAGTTAATTTATTTGGATACTGTGAAGTTCACTATGAGTGTTTTTCTTTTTCTCAAAATGAACTGACACTGGGTCAGGATGGATGCATGGGTGGGTGGATGGATTGATAAGTGGATGGATGGATGGATGGATGGTTTTTCTGGCTGAAAATGGCATGTTGCCCCCCAAAATGTATTTTTTTTAAATTACTTTTTTCTTTTTTGGATGGATGGATGGATGGATGGATGGATGGATGGATGGATGGATGGATGGATGGATGGATGGATGGATGGATGGATGGATGGATGGATGGATGGACTGACAGATGGATGAAAACAAGTTTAAGGGTAAAGTTAAGGACAGGTGTGGTGGGATGGGTAAGTTTAAGGGTAAAGTTAGAGACAGGTGTGGTGGGATGGGTAAGTTTAAGGGTAAAGTTAGAGACAGCTGTGGTGGGATGGGTAAGTTTAAGGGTAAAGTTAGAGACAGGTGTGGTGTGATGGGTAAGTTTAAGGGTAGAGTTAGAGACAGGTGTGGTGTGATGGGTAAGTTTAAGGGTAAAGTTAGAGACAGGTGTGGTGTGATGGGTAAGTTTAAGGGTAAAGTTAGAGACAGGTGTGGTGGGATGGGTAAGTTTAAGGGTAGAGTTAGAGACAGGTGTGGTGGGATGGGTAAGTTTAAGGGTAGAGTTAGAGACAGGTGTGGTGGGATGGGTAAGTTTAAGGGTAATGTTAGAGACAGGTGTGGTGGGATGGGTAAGTTTAAGGGTAAAGTTAGAGACAGGTGTGGTGGGATGGGTAAGTTTAAGGGTAAAGTTAGAGACAGGTGTGGTGGAATGGGTAAGTTTAAGGGTAAAGTTAGGGACAGGTGTGGTGGGATGGGTAAGTTTAAGGGTAAAGTTAGAGACAGGTGTGGTGGAATGGGTAAGTTTAAGGGTAAAGTTAGGGACAGGTGTGGTGGGATGGGTAAGTTTAAGGGTAAAGTTAGAGACAGGTGTGGTGGGATGGGTAAGTTTAAGGGTAGAGTTAGAGACAGGTGTGGTGGGATGGGTAAGTTTAAGGGTAAAGTTAGGGACAGGTGTGGTGGGATGGGTAAGTTTAAGGGTAGAGTTAGGGACAGGTGTGGTGGGATGGGTAAGTTTAAGGGTAAAGTTAGGGACAGGTTTTGTGGGATAGGTAAGTTTAAGGGTAATGTTAGAGACAGGTGTGGTGGGATGGGTAAGTTTAAGGGTAAAGTTAGAGACAGGTGTGGTGGGATGGGTAAGTTTAAGGGTAAAGTTAGAGACGGGTGTGGTGGGATGGGTACGTTTAAGGGTAGAGTTAGAGACAGGTGTGGTGGGATGGGTAAGTTTAAGGGTAAAGTTAGGGACAGGTGTGGTGGGATGGGTAAGTTTAATGGTAGAGTTAGGGACAGGTGTGGTGGGATGGGTAAGTTTAAGGGTAGAGTTAGAGACAGGTGTGGTGGGATGGGTAAGTTTAAGGGTAAAGTTAGGGACAGGTGTGGTGGGATGGGTAAGTTTAATGGTAGAGTTAGGGACAGGTGTGGTGGGATGGGTAAGTTTAAGGGTAAAGTTAGGGACAGGTGTGGTGGGATGGGTAAGTTTAATGGTAGAGTTAGGGACAGGTGTGGTGGGATGGGTAAGTTTAATGGTAGAGTTAGGGACAGGTGTGGTGGGATGGGTAAGTTTAAGGGTAGAGTTAGAGACAGGTGTGGTGGGATGGGTAAGTTTAAGGGTAAAGTTAGGGACAGGTGTGGTGGGATGGGTAAGTTTAAGGGTAAAGTTAGGGACATGTGTGGTAGGATGGGTAAGTTTAAGGGTAAAGTTAGGGACAGGTGTGGTGGGATGGGTAAGTTTAAGGGTAAAGTTAGGGACAGGTGTGGTGGGATGGGTAAGTTTAAGGGTAGAGTTAGAGACAGGTTTGGTGGGATGGGTAAGTTTAAGGGTAAAGTTAGAGACAGGTGTGGTGGGATGGGTAAGTTTAAGGGTAAAGTTAGAGACAGGTGTGGTGGGATGGGTAAGTTTAATGGTAGGGTTAGGTGTAAGGGAAGTGCCAACTGTATAATTACCAATGTAACTACGGAAATTAATTGCATATGTAATTAGATGCAGGTATTTTTAAAATGTAAGTACAATGTAAAAATATTTATATACACAAAAAGTGCATTGTATCAAATAATTAATTAAAATGTTAGTACATAGTAGTTAAGGCTTCCTAATATAAAGTGGGTCCAAATGTCTTAATTTTACATGAACGTTACACCATAATATTTTTCATTCATTAAATGTAAACTTATCTTGAAAATGACAGGTTTTTTTAAAAACCATCTGAAACCTATACAACGGTACCTTGAGAACTTGGCACATGTTTTTTTTTTCTCCCCTTTTCTTTATTGCGGACCACTTACAATCTGCCATTGACCTCAATACAGTCTGCACCTTATTCTGAACAGCAGACATGCACTTTACTTCACAGCTAACATTAGGTGAACCATTTAGAAGTGAGATTTTGTGATTACAGAGATTTCAAGATTAGGCACTAAAGCATGAGACTTACATCCTAAATACTCAAAGTGTGTCAACGCTTGGTGCTGTGCCCTTTCTGAACACACGTGGCTTCCTTTTTAATCTTCATTGCCATTCATGCAAAACTAGAATTATGTTGAAAGTACTTCTCAGATCTGAATGTCCTCAGCTGGACTGAATATCAATTGGATGTGAACTTCAATTCTCATTCTGTTCCACACAATGCACTTTCAAAGCCAATTCATTCACTTTGTATCAGCTAAGATCAATCTAAGGCCCTGTCTTATGTCTCATCTCTGACAAAAAAAGGCCAGGACTGTAATTGTCTGTTTTCTTCTACTCTGATCAGCTTCTCTAAGTGACATTAAGAGAAGAAAAGTCCAATTCACATAATACAGAAGCTTATGGAAACAGCGTGAAAGCAGTGGGCCAGTTATCAATCCAGTGAATCGAAACATTTTGGCTAATAAAGGATAATTGTTTGATCAGTGTGTTAAATTGGGCAGTAAAGGTGAAATTACAGGCAATTTCTGGAATGGAATCGTTCAAAATCACGCTGGTATTTCAATCAAGACTTTAGCAGAGACACAAACACAAAGGAGATATGCTATCAACAAAATATTTATCATTTACTCCATCCATCTATTTGTCTTTATAAATGTAATATAAAAAATGGGATATTTTTTCTTTGAAACTTTACAGGAACTCAATTTAAACTCCATTTAGAAACAATAAAAAGACAAACTGACTCCTCTCAATCTGAAGATCAGAAGAGTTGTCTCTTTTCTGTGTATATTAATAAACAAATTGGTGTCTCATAGGGTACGGAATTAAAAGTAGCCATGCAACCCTTCCCAATATGAATTAAATATCGTATGCGATTAAAGATCCATTAAAAAACATGTCCCAAATATTTTAGTGATATTAGGGTCTGATTCCATTTGTAGTCCAGTTCTTAAATAACAATGTAGTCCCTTCACTTAACACCAAACCTAAAAGTACCGAAACTAAAAGCATAGAGATAAATTCAAAACCTGATTGGTTGGATTTTATTACTTATATTTCACAACAGAACTTACCGAACATAAAAAAAAAAAAAAAAAACAACAACAATGCTTTGTGCTGGGCTAAATGCGCTGGCTGTATGTGAATAGCCTATGATGGCATTTTGCGGTCTTTTGTCATATAATTGTCCTATATTGTCTAATGTCTATTTCCTGTTCCTGGAATTCAATGGTTGAGATGACTGCAGAGACGGATTCTACATATGTGAGATGGACATACTGTCCTTATTTTCAGTTTGTCAGAGAAAATGACAATCCATAATGGCCAAGTCAAATGTCAAAAAGTCAACAATCTATGTGCGACACCGAGGGAAATCTCTACATCGAGAAATAGCATGAGAAACACCTGGACCAGTGCCACAAAACCAAATCTAACAGAGAGAGCTGCAGGGTCGGAGAAGATGAAGAATGTGGAGGAAGAGAGCATGGTCTAGACAAAGCGACAGAAATTAAGTTTCTCTCGGTCTGCCATGCTGCTTGAACCCCAAGAAGTAAAGAAATTTGAATTAAAATAAATTAAAATAATAGAATAGACATGAACAGAAAAAGAGGTTGTGCGTCTTGTCAGTAGGCAATAGGTTGCACTTTACTGGGCTCTAGCTCTATCTCTGGATGTATAATGAGACATTTTAAAGTTTTAGAATGCTTAGTCATGTAGTTATTTTTGTGAAATCACCGCAAATGTAACGCAAAAGTAGTGTAACACTGGCCTGACAAGCCAGACCCACATCAAGATGTTGGGTCTGGGAACTCACCATTGACAGGGCTCAATCCAAGGTGCGGGATACACGGTTGTCTTTCAGATTCCCTCTGCATGCCACTGGATAGCGCTACAACCGACCAGAGCAACGTGAAGCTTGTCCCGTTCTTGGTTTGTTTACATATATTTGGTCTGTATTGCATTCATATTCTTTCGAATTGCACCGGAGTTAATTTGGAAGTGGACCCATCTTTTCAACGGTCTCCCAGAAAGCTGTTCTGCATATAAAAGATGTCTCAAAGCCGTCCAAACATAGCCTTGACGTCTAGGCTAAAAGAACTATTACAGATAATGTATTAGACGTCAACCATAGTCCAAGAATAGACTAGTCATCTAGAACATGAACATGTCAAAGAAATGAAACCAAACACTTTATAATCACTGTTGACTATTCTTTAATGATGAAGTTATCTTGGCAAAAACCATATGTAACCAAATTCAAGGTTAATGTGGCTAGAAGTGAGTAACTCATAGCCAGATTCTATCGGGTCTATAGTTAACCGCAACAGTAAAACAATGGCTATCGGTTCGCTTGTTTGGTGCACATTGGGGTTCAGATGGCGGCATTCACACTTCTTCAAATGAACTGCGCTAACAGAGCAATCGCACCAGTATTTTTTATTTAAAATGACCCGAACATGCCAAGTGTGAACACACCATTAGCCTGCTTCTATCCCTTCAGATACTCATCAAACTATACCACAAGACTTTAAGCTTTACTTAAGAAAGAAAATAAGAAACCAATGAGACAATACATCGCCAATCATCTCCAAAATGAACTCTTCTCATTTTTCGAGGGCCTGACATTGCAAAAAAGTCGAGAAAAAGTTCAATAATTTATTATTGAATCAGTTATTTTTCTGGGTGTAATTGGTGAAGGTAATTATAGTATTAAAAAGCCTGACAGTCAGCAGTCTGCAGTGGAAGATCAGAGCGGGAGCTCCTTTGTTCCGTTCCTAATTAGCATCATTCTCCATTTGAGAGCACGAGCGCTGAAAATGCATGAGCTCTTGTAGACCCCTGCTCTGTAGTTAGAATGCAGACCTAACTAGACTGGGGGTCTGGATATGAGGGAGAAAAATCTTCTAGGACGAATAAAAAAAGCACAGTGTGTGCATGTTTGGGTATATATGCATATCTATAGGGAGGTTAAAGTGCTGCAGTACCAAAAGACAAAAAATCTATATGTGCCCTGCTGGGGAAAAAAAGGCAAGGTAAAGTAGCTCGTGGCTTGGTTGTAGCAGCGATGAAAAAGGCAGGATCTAATCACGGTAGTTTTCTTTATTAAACACCAACTCAAAATATTAAACCTTAACATGAAGAAAACAGAACAACCATGTAACTGCGATGAGATTTTAACAAAGGAGGAACTGAAAACAAGCAAATGCTAACAAATTGAGGAAACAAGAAACAGTTGGATCAAATTAACCAAACACTGAATAACCAGGGAAATAAACGGGGAAAACATAATATAATGAAAAGAGTCCGACTCAAACTCAGACATAACTTGGCAGAAGTTAGCTGGGCCTCGCTGTCCTAAATTGATGTAATACAGGAATGTATCTGCTGTGCATCATTTTAAAATCACCATCAAATTAAAATGGACAAATCTATGGAATATTGCAGTGGTAATATTGCCAGCAGCCATATCACCCTGTAGCCCAAGACTGGTTTCCCACTGAAGCTAAGCAGGGCTGAGCCTGGTCACTACCTGGATGGGAGACCAAATGGGAAAACCAGGTTGCTGCTGGTAGAGGTGTTAGTGAGGCCAGCAGGGGGCGCTCACCCTGTGGTCTGTGTGGGTCCTAATGCCCCAGTATAGTGATGGGGACACTATACTGTCAAAGAGCACTGTCCTTCGGATGAATGGGACAGTGTTTTTGGGTGATTGGGACAGTGCTTTTCTTATTAAAAAATGACTGATACAACAGAGAACCATAGTGTATGCTATGCATGCTCTAAAAGGGTGTTTTCTCAACCACTCACCCATGACAGTTGCACATTTTTACTGATTTTGTTGCAGTAGTACTCCATAATATTCATATTAATTCATATTAATATTTATTTAAAGTATTGTGCAATATATGAACTATGACAACTATGAAGATACACTCTGTGTAGTTAAACTGTCCCATTCAACCTTATGTCCCAATCCCCCTTAATTCACCCTATAAATCACTGATCTGCCCACATTGTTGCTATATGACAATTTAAACGAGATAGATGACATCATCATTTTCTCCAAAGCATCTGTACAGCCAAATCAAATTCTGTTGCTTTTTTTTCTTCCTGTTAATCTTTGTACCTTTTTAGACCTAAAAGGTTCCATAGTAGTAACTCTAAAGTACTAATATGCACCTTTTAAGTGTGGAAAAGGGTACAAAGATGTCCTTTTAAGGGTACTGCGACAAGCTGTTGTACTCCTAAAGGTACACCTTTTTACACAATTTTTTTTTTTTTTCCCAGTGTGAAAAGCCCCATGGTAACTCAAAGTACTGATATGAATACGAAAGTGAAGTGAGGGTATGCAGAATAACTGGATTTCACTTAACACCATTTCCTTCTTCTGAAAGGAAAGCACAACAAAATTATTGACACTCAAAGCACTCTGGTGATTCTATCAAGCTCTGAGTGCTCAAAAAGATGAGCAGGTAGAGCAGTGATGGGCAATCAGATGCAATTACATTGGAGGACACAGAGGCGTGATTAGCTAGTCCTGTCAGTGTTAAAAATATAACCACAGTGCAGATGCTGAAATGGAGATGGTGTTTAGAAAAGCCACTGTCAAAGCCACAAGTGAGGCTGGGGAAATCGCTGACAGCACTGTGGAGACCTTCTTTGTTCAAGCTGCCATACTTTAGCAAGTTGTTTGTAATGTTGCTATATGTGGGTCATTTCTGCTATGCAGTATCCCCATCATATTTGTCTTAAAATACACTACTGTTGTACCGTACCATACATATAAAAAAGGAGACGGCAGGCGATGTACGTGGCATGCCATCTCTCGCTCTGCGAGTCTGTCTGTGTTCTATTTGTGATTATGTCTCTCTGTGTGATAAACTCCTCTGCATTGTTTACTTATTACCCTCAAACGCTTAGATATTAAATCTTCAATGGACAGAGCAAGGAGATGAGGACAGCGGTAACTGAGCGGTAACTTAAAGTAACTGATTTTTTTTTAATCTTATACAGCATGAGCATAAACCCACTCATGTTCATGGTCATATTTTAGACCTAGTTTTGACTTTTGGCTTGTCTATTGTCGATGTTGAAATATTAGATAATTGATAAATATCAAGGCTTTTTTTCTGATTATAAGTCGATTTTTAAGGTGCTGACACCACAAAAAAAATTGAAAAACCTAGAGATCAAAGTCAACTATGACGGGTTTGGAGCATGAAAACTTTTTATTTAACAGACAGTTTTTCACTTAATATGGACTTAGACTCCTCACACGAGGTGCTATATTCCATTTGTTTACCCTTTTTGGACTCCAGTAGCCTCACTACATGTCAACAAATGCAAATCCAGACCTGAGCCCTGGCTGAGTGATTCGTGGGCTGAGGAAAACCTGTAGAAAATTTAAACAAAAATGGAAAAAAAAAAAAGTTACAGGTATCTTTACAAATGTTACGGGAGTCTCAAGACAATTATTAAAATGCAAAAAATATTAGTAAGCCACAAGTTTTATTTAATATAGTTAATTCTGTATAGTTATCCAAAACTAGTGTGTTTTCTTACCCTCCCAATATCAATTGTGTGTGTGTGTGTGTGTGTGTGTGTGTGTGTGTGTGTGTGTGTGTGTGTGTGTGTGTGTGTGTGTGTGTGTGTGTGTGTGTGTGTGTGTGTGTGTGTGTGTGTGTGTGTGTGTGTGTGTCAAATTATTTTGTCCTAAAGATCTCTGAAATTAGATCTATAATCTAACCTATAGTTTGTTTGATCCTTCAGTTGTCCGGCCATCATTTGTTAGTTTTGACCATTTTGAACTGATCTTCTTGCAGTCACTAGCCAAGGTAATCTAGTAGTTAAACCCAACTAACTGTTCAGATATTATTCCAGTGAGATTAGTAAAGGAAGCATTTGATGTTCTTGGACCTAGTATCCTATCTACTATAAATAATAGTCTTTTAACAGGAGTAGTCCCTAATCAGTTTAAACATCCTCTTGTTCAGCCTCTTTAAAAAAAAACTCATTTGGAGAAAGTATCGGCTAATTTCAAAGTTTCTCTTTTTATCAAAGGCTTTGGAGAAGGGGGTTTTGTATCAAATAAACACCTTTTTGCTTCAAAATGATATTTTTGATTTTTTTTCAGTGAGGTTTTATGGCTTATCGTAGTACCAAGTTGGCTTTGATCAGGGTTTTAAATGATTTATTGACTGTAGCTGACTCATGGTCTTCAGCAGTTCTTGTTTTACTAGACCTGAGCGCTGCATTCAACACCATTGACCATGAGATTTTACTCTCACGCCTGGTTTGCATGGTTTAAGTCTTTTCTTTTAAACAGAACCTTTTCTGTAAATGTTGGTCAAGATTATTCACAACCTGTCTTTGTCACAACCTTTATGCAGTATATGCAAGTCTATCTTCCACACAAGAAAAACAGTATGAAGCAAATACAGTTGCTGTGGGACTGTGTACATGTTATCAAATCATAGCTATCTCTATTTTTTTTTAAATTGAATGAGGACAAAAATGAAGTCATGTGGTTTGGAGTCCTAAATAATTTAGCTGATCTGGGCTGTCTAGCCCCTTTCTGTAAGCCACTAGTGCAGAATTTAGGAGTTCTTTTTGACAGGGATCTCAAGTTTTAGAAACAGATTTATTCTGTGGTCAGGTCTTGTTTTTATCACTTTAGATTAATAGGAGAGGAATTTTTTTTTTTCCAAGTGTGATCTGGTAAAAGTTATTTATGTTTGTATCCTTTCATATTTAGATATATTTTGTAACATTGTAAATGTATTCACTGTCACACTTCTATCAAGTACAAATGTAAGCTTTTTAAAAATGTATTCTACTGACCCCAAAACTTTGAACAGTAGTGTGTATAACATTGTGGTGTGACAGGCACTGGGGCGGACTTTATGTTATGTTTTGTTTATGTGTTTGTGGGCAGTCGTCTGTGAGGGGCTGCCCACGTTTTATTTTGTGTGTTCGCGGGCAGTCGTCCGTGAGGGGCTGCCCGCGGTTTTACTTTCGTTTTGTTTATTTATTTTGAATTAATAAATGTTGTTGAACGTTCGCCGGTTCCCGCCTCCTTCCTTCCCATCTACGAACCATATTACAAACATACTGTATATTTTTAAACTCGAGATGAAAAAAGGAAGACATTTATCTCTTTATTCATATTCAAGTGAACACTGTGTAAATGTATAAATAAGCAACTCTATCATGCTAATATGTTGAAACATCTCTTTATCTGTCATTGGAGTGAGAACTTAGAGGAGAACAGACAAAGAACTGAACAAAACAGGGAGTATAAATACACAGACTAAATGAGATAATTAACTGAATGACAAGTGAACGTAATCATGAATCAAACAGACACAGGACACAGGAAAACCGAACTAAAACACAATGAAACTAAGCCAAAACTGAACATATATGTGGCATTATACTTTACATATTAGCAATAGATTTTTGTGGTGTTAGCTGGTTTGTCCCATTTTAAGACAATTCAATCTGCTTGATAAAATTACAAAAAGTGGCTACTATAACTCTCTCACATAAGCTAGTCTCGTGTAGCCAGACCTTCAGACTGACGGCTAAAGTTCTGGACTCTATCGCAGCTTTCATTGGTCAATGACAACCAATTAGAGTTCGTTTCGTTCTGCGTCATGTTTAGGGACGTGAGAATGTAAAGCCGAAGTCCCTGCAATAACAGACCGGCGGACTCTAAATGATTCAGAACATTTTCCAAGTTTACTGCAACAATGAAGCCGCAAACTTCACATACTTTTAAAAAATCCCACGTTTAGTTGACCCTGGTAAGCGCTCACTGTCACAGCTGTGAACAAGACACCATTCTTCTTCAATGAGGCAGTTTGGAGTCACGGCATTTGTTTCTAGGCGGACTTTTAAAGACATAACACACTCGTCTTGTGGACATCCTTTAGAAGTCAACCAATCAGATGACGACTTTGAAACTCCTGAAGTGTGTCCAGAAAAGTTATCCATATACATCAGACGTTCAGCCAACGGTCCGTGACTTCTGAGGCTGAGACTACAAATAAGCTAACTCTCAATGCGCAATCGCATGTAGCTCTTTATTTTCATCATTATGTCCATAATCAAACTATATAGGGTTAGAACATTAGTTTAACTGGAGCACATATTTACACCCTTTTAAAGAGATATTCCCTTGTAATATAACATAAGCAAAGTCACCTTTAACACAACTTGACATTTAAAAATGACATTGAGATATGTTCATTATAAGGTGACACACACATCAAGATCTTAAGAGCATAGAAATACAGAGCCCTTATGGTATAAGTCCATATGGTGAAGGAAAAAAAAGTCATAATAGATTTTAGGAAATGTTTCCTCTGTATAATTCCAATATAGTCTCAATATTGTAATACCATGCAAACTGAAGAGAGAAAAAATCCTATTTGATGATATTTGCAGTGTCACAGTAGCTGTAAGTCTCCCACAGGAACTAAAAGAGTAGCCCACAGGCTGAAAAATCTGATGGAAACGGTAACGGTTTGTGTTCACACTCACACACTAGAGGTCTAAATGTTTAGCATCAATGTCAGCGGCCAACAGGGCAGATCTACAGCAGTTATTAGTACTAGGTTTCATGTTCCTGCGCCTCAAGCAAGTGATTTCTGACCAGACACGCTCTAACTCAATTTTCTGTTCAGTGCAGGTTTCCGCCCGCATCTGATCCATTTAAACGAGTTAGAGAGATAACTGTAATCACTCGGACACATTTTTGCCGCCTCGCTTTGTATTAGAAAAAGGCCATTTTTGGTCACTGCTGAACTTCTGGTTTGTGGCATAATAAGATATAATGAGCTAAACTGCGACTGGTGTGGAGACACGTGGGAAGTGAGGCTAAATATGCATGTGTAAGTGAAGACAGGCAGTTCTGGCCAGTGTTTTAACTGTGAATAAGGGCCGGGTGTGTTTTTTAAATTACTGCATTGTGCGCACGCCTTACCGTAAATGACAGTGACAGCACAGGTGCAGCTAGATGATTCAATGCAAATCACTATCGCTCTAATTTTAGCTGTTTAATAAAACTGTACACTGAACTCATAGCTATGGTATCTCTCTATATACATTTCACTCTCTATATACTATTACTCTATATACTATTGATTCTTGAGCAGCAAATCAGCATATTAGTATGATATTAGAACCTATTTCAGGTTGAAAACTCATCATATAAATAATAAATACATTTAATAAATTATATTTTAAAATATATTAAAATAGAAAATGTTTATTTTAAATTGTAATAACATATTGCAATATTACGGTTTACTGTATTTTTACCAAATGATGTAGCCTTGAGATTCAAAAACATAAAAAAAGGATACACTTTATTTTAAGGTGTCATTGTTACAATGTAATTATATATTTAAGTACAGAGTAATATAATTAACTACACACTAACTATATGGTTTATGGTAGGATTATGGTTTGGTTGAGGGTTAGCTGTGTGTAATTATACACAATTTACTGTTATTACTATGGTAAGTGCATGTAACATGAAACAAGGACACAAAAAAAGTGTTACAAAAATATACATATTTTGAACAGCAAAGTGTGTGTGTGTGTGTGTGTGTGTGTGTGTGTGTGTGTGTGTGTGTGTGTGTGTGTGTGTGTGTGTGTGTGTGTGTGTGTGTGTGTGTGTGTGTGTGTGTGTGTGTGTGTGTGTGTGTGTGTGTGTGTGTGTGTGTGTGTGTGTGCTTACCTAAAGGAATATTAGGAACACCTGTTCGATTTCTCATTAATGCAATTATCAACCGATCACATGGCAGTTGCTTCAATGCATTTAGGGGTGAATGTCAGAATGAGAAAGAAAGGTGATTTAAGCAATTTTGAGCGTGGCATTTTTGTTGGTGCCAGACGGCCCGGTCTGGGTATTTCACAATCTGCTCAGTTACTGGGATTTCATGCACAACCATTTCTAAGGTTTACAAAAAATGGTTTGAAAAGGGAAAAACATCCAGTATGCAGCAGTCCTGTGGGTGAAAATGACTTGTTGATGCTAGAGGTCAGAGGAGAATGGGCCGACTGATTCAAGCTGATAGAAGAGCAACTTTGACTGAAATAACCAATTGTTACAACCGAGGTATGCAGCAAAGCATTTGTGAAGTCACAACTCACCACTCATCTCCACTACAAATAGGAAAAAGAGGCTACAATTTGCATGAGCTCACCAAAATTGGACAGTTGAAGACTGAAAAAATGTTGCCTGGTCTGATGAGTCTCGATTTCTGTTGAGACATTTAGATGGTAGAGTCAAAATTTGGCATAAACAGAATGAGAACATGGATCCATCATGCCTTGTTACCACTGTGCAGGCTGGTGGTGGTGGTGTAATGGTGTGGGGGATGTGTTCTTGGCACACTTATGGCCCCTTAGTGCCAATTGGGCATCGTTTAAATGCCATGGCCTACAAGAGCATTGTTTCTGACCATGTCCATCCCTTTATGACCACCATGTACCCATCCTCTGATAGCTACTTCCAGCAGGATAATGCACCATGTCACAAAGCTCAAATAATTTCAAATTGGTTTCTTGAACATGACAATGAGTTCACTGTACTAAAATGGCCCCCACAGTGACCAGATCTCAACCCAGTAGAGCATCTTTGGGACGTGGTGGAACGGGAGCTTCGTGCCCTGGATGAACATCCCACAAATCTATCAATATGGGCCAAAAAAAAGAATGCTAAAGAATGCTTTCAGCACCTTGTTGAATCAATGCCACGTAGAATTAAAGCAGTTCTGAAGGTGAAAGGGGGTCAAAGTATTAGTATGGTGTTCCTAATAATCCTTTAGGTGAGTGTATATGTATATGTGTGTGTACATACAGTATATAAAATGAGCATTATATAAACCACTGTAAGTATGCCAGGAGAAAATGATAGGGTCTGAAGCTTCTTTCATCACAAACTCAACTGATTATCTGTCATCATAGTCTCTGTATAATTATGTCTTACACTGTGAAGTTCCCTACAGTTATGACGCGTTTCATCGATTCAAATGATAACGTATTTAGCCTTTTTTTTTGGTGCTTAACACAGTATAAAGATCTTAAAGTATGCTTGGAGGATCAAGTCATATTATTCATGCCATCCATTCATGCTAACAGTAATTTGATGAAGCGAGTCAGTCCAAATATCGGAAGTGGCTCTGCGCAGGAGAGAACAAGATTTAAATGAAGACTCGGACACTCGTTCATTCCTCCTGCCGACCTCAATCTATCTCACTTTTTCTCTTCCTCTCTGTACCGCTATGTCCCTCTCTGCATCTATCTATTTTCCCTCAAATCTGCAAAGAGTTCTCAGTCAGACAAGAGAGAGAGAGAGAAGACTTTAATGACGAAGTCCAAACCTCCTGCCAAATAGGATGATGAGGAACGTTATTCCAGGCAGGTGCCCCTGTGTTGATGAAAAGAAACGTAGAAGTATGCAGCTGCTATTTATAGCATCTATCTGTCTTTCATTCTTTCCTAACCACACACTTGAACAAACACACACACACGCACGCACGCACGCACTCACGCACGCACGCACGCACGCACGCACGCACACACACACACACACACACACACACACACACACACACACACACACACACACACACACACACACATAAGAAGAAAACAAAAAAAAATACCACTCAGGTGATTGCTGGCACAGTTTGTTGACTATTTGGTTAAACTATTATGTAACACACATATGGAAATTATCTTTTTAATGAAGGATGTTATGCCTTAATTTCCGTCATGTTAATTATAAATCTGGCTGTGACTACCTGTTTTCTTTATGAATGCTTTGTCAGAATTGTTGAGAAAAATACTTTATTATGCAACATGCACGAGTTATTGTTTAAATCATTTTGTATTTAGATTTATTTTGTATATGTTACACAAATCAGAGTTTGAGCTATGTCCCAAGGTTTGGTAACAGGGTTGCGAAAACAGTAAACTTTATTTAATTAAAAAATATATTATTATTATTATTATTATTATTATTATTATTATTATTATTATTTGAGAGAGAGAGAGAGAGAGAGAGAGAGAGAGAGAGAGAGAGAGAGAGAGAGAGAGAGAGAGAGAGAGAGAGAGAGGGGAGAGGGGGAGAGGGAGAGAGAGATCACTGTCCAATTTAGGGTCAGCAAAATCTATTTTTTAAGAATTTAATTATTAATCAGCAGAGTTTAAACTGAGATTACACACATTGGGCATCGTGCACTTGGTATTTTTGAGAGGGCACTACACTTGATGAACTCACGTCCTCCATGGTGTGCATGCTGAGTTTGGTCGAATAAAAGTAATTTTAACAGAGACTAAAATTGTCTTTATGACAAATATATATAAAAATATATATAATTTGAAACCTGCATGCGTAAAATCGTTGGTTCTGCACAAATCACCAAGTGCCAGGCAGTGAGATAGCTTCAAAACGAAGAAGTTCGGCAACTTTGGGGCACTATTCATTTTGTACGTACAATATTCTAAGATTAAAGTAAACTGTATTGTTACCATAGTGTGTAAAATATTATATCAATAAAACACGTCATCACATTAATCACATTGAAAGGATTATTGCTGTTTCCAGAGACATCAGTGTATACTTTACAAACTATGAATGTTTTTTGCTAGTACTTATCTGTATTTAAATGTCAGACAGAAACATAAAATAAACATGTTTGAAAACACTGAACAGTTGTGAGATTACCTCTGCATCTGTCTCTGGCTCAGCGCCATCCAAAGCGCAAATGCAGATTTAAATTTAGCAGTTGATGACGTGACCTAATGAATGTTCTGATCACACCGGTGTGATCACACACTTCCAAAGCTTAAAGGGATAGTTAGATACCCAAAAATGAAAATGATCCCATATTTTGCTTAACCTCAAGCCATCCTAGGTGATGATGTTGCTCATTTTTAAGACAAATTCAAATAGAGTTTTAAATTAGAATTTTTATATATTATATATAAATGTCCTGGGCTCTTCCAAGCATTATATTGGCAGTGAATGGCAGCCCAAAACTTGAAGATTATTTGCAAGAAAAATGTCATATACACCTAGGCTGGCTAGAGGGTGACACTGAGGGTGTAAATGATGGAATAATTATCATTTTGGGTCAACTATCCCTTTAATTATCAAATGTTTTTGTTTTCTGGAAGCTGCATTCAAATTGATTTGGCTCAAAAATCTGATTGGGCACATGCCCTCGGTTTGATTGGACATGATGCCTCCAGGTTAAACCATATCCTCCAGCGACATGTAAATATTTTTCCAGTAGTCAATGTGTTGTTCACAGCAAGACATAAGTGTTGCCCCTGTCAAGGCTTCACTGTGGCTCAGAGTGCTGAGAGACCCTCACTTCCTCTGCTGACTACATCTCCTCATCATCAGCGGGTTACTGCTCACCCAGCCTGCACTTAGTCCACCGCCAGCTAACGCTGAAATAACAGTAGATCCCCTCTCTCTGTGCACACATGTCTGCACTCCAGATAAACACTGTAATGCATGAATTGCTTGTCCTGGTGCAACTGCAGTGAGAGTTTTACCATCCACCCACTACAGCTAATGGTGATGTGGACGCCAGGTCATAAAATCAAGGTTACAGAGGCTACAGAGGTGGAGAAGGAACGATTCTTCCACACTATCTGCTTTTTCCCTCTACAACAGTAGAAAATAAAAATAATAAATCCATGGAGAAAGACAGAGATTTCCAACTAGATTTGCATTCCCTGCAGGACATGCCTATGCTTGCAAGGCCGAAAAGTGTTCAAGTTTTAGGAAGGGTTATGTTTTATGCTTTGGTTCTGTGTAAATGAAATACTGAATCACAGCTACTTTACTGTTGTCATGACACTGAGCACAGGTCTTCTTTTCAGTCAGCTGTGAATGAAAATGCAAAATGTAAAAAACAAAAAACAAAAAAATAACTATAGCATGAAGTCTGTTTTAAATATTTTTAAAAAGGAAGACAGATCGCAATTCAGTATGCAAATATTAAATAACATCACTGTACAATTTGAATGCTGGACATTTATATTGAATATTTTACATGTTGTTAACCAAATAGTTATGGTTGCATTGACTTCCATTGCATATAATGAAAGTTAATAGGAACCAAAACTTTATTATTATTATTTTTTTGTTACAAATATTTTTTTAAATATCTTCTTTTATGCTACACAGAAGAAGAAAAAAAGAAAAAAGTGAAACAGGTTTGGAACGACATGAGACTGCCATAATTTTCCCCTTTTTTGGTTGACTATTTCTTTAATCTTATTTTTCTACATAAAACACCAAAGGATGCAATTATGTTAAAACTGTGGACACGACTTTGAGCATGTAAACTTTCTTTGGACACTGCAACAATAGAGGGCTTCTGTTTTTAATAATTTCATAAATTATTTGACAAATAATAAACAATAAAAGTTCTAAGTTCACCATATACTCTAATTTCGCACAACATAGCAAGCCTGCAGCTTTGAAGCTCTTGTACTTTGTACTGAGCCAAGGTCCCTATATCAAGGAAAGTCAGTTCACTCGGTAGCCATATTTACAGTGCCTCTGAGCAGCTATTTTTGGCATGCAAAGACCAAGCTCTGTTTACATGAGAAATACTGAAATCACCAGAAATACTAGCCGAACTCACAATTAAATAGCATATTTCAAATCTTCACCATTACATACAGATGCGCTACTCATGTAATTAACCATAGCTAATGATGCGATGACTTTTCCAGCTGACATTTAGATGGTCCGGTATTTGTCACACAACTTCACATCATACAAATTCACAGGTCAAACCGTATTGTTACCTAGTATGGGTATGATGGGTTCTATGTGATTTTGATGGGATGTGTCGTGGCACTTGTGTCCGGGTAGACAGAGTGTAACCTGCCAGTTTACACCCATGCAAACAGAATTGATGGTGTGTTATTTCTATATCAACAACTACGTATTTACTTAAGTGTTTCTGTCAGTTTTCTAAAAAACAGCTGGCGAACTTCCAGGGGAAACAACTTCAAACACGATATAACACAATATCCGTTAGAAAACAAAATTATATGAATATGAAATACATTTTAATCGATGATTGATACTTTTTATTGATTAAATGTATTATCTACAATTGATCGATCGTCGCTTAATCATTGACATCTCTAATCTGAATGGCAGTGTAAATATTATAATAGGCTTATTTATAATAAATAAAGAATAATAATCAAAATTAATATCCGGGGAAGACAAATAGACTACGTTTTATTTGATGGGGTGGTAAGGGAACTAGCTGGTTTAAAAAAGAACCAATGCTTTACAATAAGATTTCATGAATTAACATTGGCTGATGCATTAACTAACATGAACAACATTTCATATTTATTCATCTTTAACATTAATGTTAGTTAAAACTTATGCAGTAACTAAAACTTAGTTAGTTATTAAACTATCCAAAAACCACTACAACAATGTTATATATTTTGTTGACTGTGTACTTACATTATTCCAAACATTTCCAAGAATGTTTAAAGCTATTTTAACCAGGACACGGACCGTGTCCTTATGTCGCCTATCAGTGACATCATACCCACGATTAGCCACGATTTCTTGTTTTATTTTGTAGAAAACATGGAAACACCAAAGACGCTTTAATGTATTATGTGTTTTATTAGGCAGGTGAGCAAATGTGTGGATTCATCTATCGACAGAAAACAAAAAATCATTCTTATAGCTTAACACAGTTAGACCTATTGTTTAAACATAGTCCAGGAGTACCATGTTTCACCATGCCTAATTTTGATCTTACTGCAGTGTGCAGCAAATGTCTCACAGCAGTCGCATTATAACATAACTTTTAAAACACTCAAAATGTATCTAATATAATCTTTTAATAAATTAGCTCATCCATGAAAATGATTTCTACCCAAGTCCCGTCAGACTATTTTCCACCACTGTGAAAACAACAACTCTAATGATTCTGTGAAATCAAGGTGTCATCAAGCTATGTCTTTCTTTTTAATAAGCCACCTTTAGAAGTGAGGTTAATAAATGCTTTAGAAGTATTTTCATTGTTACTTAATGTAGTTCACTAATGTTAATAAGTGGAAATTTACAGTAAAATGTTTCTGATATTATACATAATACATCACGGTTTTCTGTAAAGCTGATTGTGAAACGCATTATGCAAATAGACCTAAATTTGACTTGACGATGTCAAAATAGTGTTGCATTGCAAGCATTAATTATGAGGGTAAATGTAAAGAAAACTCCCACTATTATCCACTTCACTCAGAAGCTGTCAGGAGTAGTATGATAACCCCTGCAAAGCACACGTCATAGTACACTTCACCTCCAGCCATTGCAACCACAAGGACCTGACCTAATTTGACACACGATCGTGGGATCAGCTTTTTCTAATGTTTTTTTTTTGTGCATTCTTGAAGCCTCCCAATTCTATGTGATGTACTCAATTCTCATCAGCATCACACCAGTTTTCCCTTGTCCACCATCAGGATGGTTTTTAATTACAGCGGTGATATGTGTTACTGATTGTCTCTGCCAATTCCTTGTAATTCATTTTTAAATAATTAACAATGAGACGTTGTCATTTGAAGTCAGACGGGTGCTGTCTGGTCGGGGGATTTCAACTGATATCTCATTAATCATCCTCACAATCTATTACGCAGGAAACAGGAGCGATTTAGGAAGTCGACTGTAGGAAATTTGTCTGAAATTGAGAATGTGTGTGTGTGTGGATCGATAAAGAACATTGTCTTTTACTGTAACCACTGACCCATTCCCTCGGCTCTCTTTGGCCCCTGACCCACATCCTGCCTTTCTTCCTTCTCCTCTCAGATGTGTTCGGTTCATCTAAGCCATTGCACCATAACCCCATATTTCTTGGCTGTGGTCATATTTCCCCAATAGAGAACCATGTCCCGTCTCAATATGCTTCAGTGATGTGGGCACTCTAAGCACAGTGGTTCCTTTCAGAAAAGAAAGCGAAAAAAAACGATGTGGGGATTTCTGAAGATATCAAAGACATCAGTATGTCTTTAGAAGGGAGAAATAGAAAATAATAAGCCAATATATTGTAGATATAGGTTAGTATTAGATTAATAATAAATTACTGTTCTTGTTATACACTACCGTTGAAATATTTGGACGCAGTGAGACTGTATTTGATCAAAAAATACAGTGAAAACATAATATTGTAAAATATTAATATAACTTAAAAGAAGCGTTGTACATTTTTTTTTGTTAAAAAAACAGCTGTGTTGTTTAATATATTTTATGGAAACCACAGGATTCGTTTATGAAAAGATAGAGTTCAACATTTACATTTTTTATATTTTCTGACATTATAAAAGTATTAATTTATTTATTTAAAAAGTAAAACAAAAATCATAGACCCTAAACCACTTAACTATATATATATATATTTCAAAGTTACTCTCTAAAATAATGTAGAACAACCTAAAGACAGTATATTTTAAATATTTGTTGTAAGGGCAAATTTGTATGAATGAAGAAATGTTTCACATAAAAAAATACTTATAATTTAAAGAACTTAAAACAATCTTCACATGAACGAATTATAATAAATGGCATATTTACCTGTGGCCTTCCTACCTGCATAAATTCTAAATGAAATATAGATAAATCTTTATTAAAGCTACAATTACAAAGTAAAAATAAAACGTTTACGAAATATCTCGTTATTACGAGAAAATTGTCGTTTTTACGTCCTAATATCTCATTATTACGAGAAAAGATGTCATTAAAACGTCATAAGATCTCGTTATTACGAGAAAAGATGTCGTCAAAACGATATAAGAGCGTGTTATTACAACATAATTGAGTGAAAAAAATATGTATTACCATGCGGTTCAACTAGGAACATGACATTAGCCATTATAAAAATTACAGTTTGAGTCGAGGCAATCTGTATGTTTGCCCAATGGAAGACGAGGTGAGAAAAAATGATTTGAAAATCTATATTTTTGCAGATCTGTTCAATGGCAGTAGAAGGCAGAGAATTCAGGGAAAAACAGCGCTTCGTGTCATTTTTCCCCTCCACCATTATAGGTTTAAAAACATCACTTGAATGATGAAACGGTGTGCTCGTCTAAACACAAAGGGATCTTCTGGAAACAATCATTGGTATAAAAGCTAACAGGGAGAGCAAGAGAGGTTCGAATGATCAGTCAGTTTTGCATGTTACAATGAGAGATGACATTTCTCCAAGAAACGTATAGTCGGGAGGTCTCTGGTGTGTGCTGGAGGTAACTAGATGTGTGTGTCTATGTGTGTGTGTGGAAAAGAATCTGCCCTTTCATCATAGACATTGCTGATCTTTGGAATGAGCAGATGACTTAATACCCCAACACGGCGCTCAAACAGAATCCGCTATCAGTCACCAGGGAGAACAGATTGAGCCGAAAGATCTCTCATTTTCTCTCTCTCTCTCTCTCTCTCTCTCTCTCTCTCTCTCTCTCTCTCTCTCTCTCTCTCTCTCTCTCTCTCTCTCTCTCTCTCTCTCTCTCTCTCTCTCTCTCTCTCTCATACAGTACATTTGCTCTTGCTCTTGCTCTTGAAGAGTTTTGAAGCTTTTAGTCCATGTTTGTTAGGCTATCTTTGAGGCATTGAAGAAAAATCTAAATTCTAAATCTAACAGATGCACATTTAAAATATACAGTCTGTCTCTGCCAAAAATATTGATCACTCATCCTTTCTAAGCAGGGTAATGAGTAAATTTCATCTAATAAAGCGCTCATTAGAATGAGAATGTCTCCTCCCTCTTAATAGAGCTTCAATACTTCAACACAAACACATTTTCAAAATGAGGGTTCAAAATGCATTGAATTGAATTGTTCAAGTGACCCAATTCCGCTTTTCTCCTCTCATGTGGCACATATCGGTTATGACATGTGAACGCGTAAACAGGAAACAAACGTATGGATTCCGATATCCTCAGATCGGATTCAGTCCTCGCTCATATGCGGTAATAAATACGATTTGAATCGGATACGTGCATTAGCGTCTGCCATGAAAGTGGTCAAAACGGATATTCCCCTGTAAATGCGAGTCGTACATCGTTGAAAAAGGGACAGAGGCGAATGACGGCAACTCAGGTGGACACGGACTGCGATCAAGGGCCAGTGTTGCCAAGTCCACTGTTTTCCTGCAGAATTGAACTACTTTAAGACAGTTTTGAGTTGCAATTGGGCGGGTTTGTTGTGAAAACCTGGCAACCCTGTCAAGGGCTCTCCTCTTTTTCTCCGCCTTACGGGAGAAATGTTTTGCCGACCTTTAAAGATGTGTGGAAAAGTGCAGACAGCAAAACATTGCATAATAATTTTGTCTGCGTCCATTGCACATTGTGCCTATTTACTTCCTTTTCTGGTTAAGAAAGTATTGGGGTGTTTCGCCAGTGTACAGTGTAAATGCAAATACTGGATATGGGTCGCTTTTAAAAGATGATGTAAGCGGGTGAGAAAAAAAACAGATATAGTCACCAAATCGGAATTGTGCATCAAGACCTGTAGTGTAAATGCAGCCTTACTCACTAGTCTGCTTTTACAGCCTTGTTTTGTTCAAACTGCTATTCTATCTCACACTTTGCAAACCATAGGCCTGATTTCACAAACAGGGCTTAGATTAAGCCAGGATAAGGTCTTAGTTCAAGTATGACATTTATAAACGTGCCTTAGAAAGAAAAAAAAACATTTTACTGGTGTCCATCTTGAGACAAAACAATGGCACTGACATATTTTAAGATATGTCAGTGCAAGTTTTTTTCAGTTAAACCAGCTCAAAAATGCATTTTAGTCTGGGACTAGGTTTAAGCCTTGTCTGTGAAACCGGATTTTGAATAAAGTTTTCGTAAACTTAGATCTGGCGACGTTGAAGTCATGCGACCATGGTGTAGTTTATTTATAGCCTGCATTTAACTTTTTTGGTGATTTCAGGCTTCAGAATTGATTACATTTACATTTTACATTTATGCATTTAGCAGACGCTTTTATCCAAAGCGACTTACAACTCAGGAGAACAGGAAGCGATCCGTCAAGAAGAGGCAACGAAACACAAAAAGTGCCCTAAATACTAAGATTTGTACACTGCTCAGAGTAGTAAAGACCAGAAAAGGAAAGAAGGAAAGGGGAAATAGAGGGGGAAATAATTTTTTTTTTTTTTTTTTTCATTAACATCATTGATAAATGATGTTAATGAACAAATCATGCACGAATCAAAATTGTATTGGTCACAGAGTTTCTTTTCTGCAATACTTCCAAAGCAAATGTAAAAAATCATATTGGCTTTTTGTTAAGGGAAATAGGGTAATGGAAAATGTTGCAAATGTTCTTGTCCATACCATGAAAGAAAGTGAGCTCCAAAACACCACTGGACCCCTTTAACTTATATTGTATGAGAATTGTTGTGCTGTGACCCATTTATTAGGACAATTAAAAGACATGAAAATACACAAATCAGCAAAAACAATGGGGAGGTTTTTAGAATTTTTAGATTTCAAGCTTTTTTATCAAAACTTTGTTTAAAGTAGATTTTCAACTATTTTATGAAAGATAAAAAAGAATGATTTGATATACCATTTTACTTTATGCCAGTAAACATGGCCATAAATCCCATTCCCATCTATGCAATTCATATTCTGATTTGAAATCCTATAACTTTTTCCTGAAATGTTGATTTCAGACAAACAATTGGACAATTAGTCAGATTTAAATTACAAAATATTATTTTCCCATAAGAGCGCTGAACATTTGATATTTAAAGACCAGGGAGAGGGAGATGTCAAGGTGAAACCTCCAACTATTTGGTATCTCTGCAAAGCCCTGAATGTGCTCTTTACAGGACATCCACTCTATACGTTGTCAGAGAAACTCACTAAAATATAATGTCCTCTACAGAGGCAAAACATCTATTCCTGGTTCCCTCATTCCACAGGGAAAGTCAAAGAGGTTTGGAACATGAGGGTGAATAAATGACGACAGTATTCATTTTGGGTGAACTATGAGCTCAGAGTGCAAGTCTGGACAGTGAGAGGTAATGGAGTTCTTTATAAACACAGTAGAAGCCCAAAAAGAGTTAATGTGCCTCCATTTTATTATGTACTCCAAATGCACGTCTGCAGGTGCAGTGGCTTTTAGGAGGAGTACAGGCCATGCTGGGCAGTTCCAGTGGGAATGTGTGTGTATGTGTGTTGGCTTTGTGTAAAAAGCTTATGTGAGCGCTGGGAGGCTGCAGGCGGAATCAAAAGGTCATGGTAAATGCATTCTTTCTGCCTTTGCACTAAGAAAACATATTCATTCCATTGAGTGTATGTGTGTGTCATATCTATGGGAGAAGCCCAACTCTATTTTGATTGACGCCATCCTCACTGGCCTTGCTGTATTTGCTACAGAACATGAATATTCTTTGCCATGTCGGATGGAGTTACTGTCACCCGGCCAGGCATAACAGCAAGGTGAGCAATGACCGACTGCAACTTCTGCTTGTTACCATGGTACCCAGGAGTCGTCCTATCGTCTTAACACAAGCCTCATGTTCTTTTTTTCTTTCCTTTTCTTTAGGGAACATCTCTCCGTCACTCGTATTGTTATAAATAAGTGATATAATTGCAAGTGCAAGACAACGCTCTGTGCTATTCAAGTGCATTTAGAAGTTGAGAGGAGAGGAAGACAAAATAAGATGGAACAACAGAAAGTTAGGTGTGGAAAATGACCTGATGGATGGATGAAAACAGCTTTGTTTGGCTTTGAGTCTTGGAAAGAGAAAGATTTTCAGTGCAAATAACTTTGTGGACATTTAGTTAAATAACACCCTGAAGGTCTTCCTGACAAACCAGAGCTGCTACACTACATGTTCCTTTGAAAGCTTCCACATCAAAAAGCGTTCATTCAAATATGCCAAAGCTAATTATGGTATTCAAGGCTTTAAGAAGTGTGCAAAAAGCTTGTAAAGTGCACTAACGAATTAATTTATTTTACATGTTCTGTACAGAATCATAATGACCGCGATGAATCACATAATCCGATCAATTTCTCAAAGACTTGTTTTTGCGCCCTAATCAATACCTTCGGTCAAACAATCATGTGAACAAAAGTGATATTTTACTATCATTGGCATACATATTAGACAAATATCACTGTAGTTTACATTGATTTAGCTCAAAGAGTTGTCAGAAAGAATGGTCCTGCTGTTTTCAACAGAAGAGTGTCTACAGCAGAACATCTTGCACAAGTTCTGTCAGACGTGGGACCTCACTATTAACAATTAAAAAATGACATCAATAACCTTTCAGAAAAGACCTAGACGACAGGGAAATTAACACTATTTCAACCTTGGTATGACTAAAATTGAACATTCCACAAACTACACATAGCGTAACTCGGGCTGAAAATAAGTGCAACCGGAAAGCTAAATTTGGCTGTGGATGAACTGAAAGGGAAAGCAAGAAAGGCCTTCGACACTATCAAAAATATATTTCAATTGAAATACCAATCAGAATCTGGCTCAAAATATTCCAATCAGTCACAGAACCTATTGCATTATATGGCAGTGAAATGTCCTCTAAACCATGAATTTGATAAATGGGACAAAAACCCAACAGAAGACCTAGTATGTTTTATAGAGTACCTACAGAGTACACCGAACACTGCATTCAGGGTAGAATTAGGCCTATATCCTCTACTGATGTGCATTGAGAAACAGCCATCAAATTTGCGAAACATCTAAAAAAGAATTACCACAACTGAAACTTTGAAACAAAAAAGTCCCCTAATTCAGATGGCCCTGAAGCTGCAAAAACAAACTGATATGATAAGCCAGAATCAGGATAACGAAACACTCATGCGCAAAATCCAGCCCAGCCAAATTACAAAAGCACACACAAAAAATGACTAATTGGACTGAAACAACTTAAAAACAAAGTAAACTTGAATGTCATTTGGCCCTAAATAGAGATTACACCACAGTAAAATATCTGAGTACAGTGAAAGATTGTACATTAAGAATAACAATGACGAGGTACAGACTGAGCAAACACACACTGACTACGGGCAAATATCCAAAAAAAGAGCCGCATCTGCCCATACTGTAACCGTGGAGAAGCATTCAGAGTGACACGTCCTCACCAGCTGCCCAAAATAAATTTGAAAAAAAGATGGTTTTACTTTAGAATACTGCGCTGTCATTAATGACTAACTACACAGGGACAAATAATTAACCCTAGTTTTATATTCTAACTAGTAAGAAACTATAAGGAATAGAGCTCATTTGAATGAGCTGGTTCCGAATTTTTTCATACCTCCCAGAGGACTAATAAACATTACTATATACAGGTTAATAATTAATATGAATAATGCATAATGTATAATTAATTCTAAAGGGAAGGCCATGGTAACCCACTAGTAATGACTTGAGTATTACCCAAAAATCCTTCATAAAGACTCATTAATTATTTGGTTCAGTATTCTAAAGTGAAAAACATGATAACTCTCTAGTAATTACAGAAGTCTTTGTAAGCTTTTTGTACGTTTTTGGATAGTAATTCAGTAACATTTGAGTCATTCTAGTAGGTCATGATCTTCAGTTTAGAATAATGATCCAAATAATTAGCAATTCCTTTAGAAAGATGAAGTAACACTTGAGTCATTACTATCCAAAACCTTACAAACATTTCAAAAGCTTAAAATCATTTCAGACGATATTAAAGAGTTATCATACTTTTCACTTTAGAGTAGTGATCCAAATAATTTGTAATTCCTTCTGAATGATTTGTAGCCATTACTAGTGGGTTACTATAGCCTTCACTTTAGTTATAAATAGTAATTCTAGTCTTCTGGGAAGTATAAAAAAAAAATAGCAAATAGTGAACTACCTCATTCAAATGAGTGCTGTTTGTTGTATAAATATCTGTTCTAGATTCACAGTAAAAATTAGAAACGCTTTGGCAATACATTGTAACAATTGGCATGCCAATAAAACATATTTTGAATTGAACTGAGAGAGAGAGAGAGAGACAGAGAGAGAGAGAGAGAGAGAGAGAGAGAGAGAGAGAGAGAGAGAGAGAGAGAGAGAGAACATTCCACAAAATCGTAAATGTCCACATCCAAACACAAAACCGTATAACATTCACTAACAACCATCCTCAAAAGATATTTACTTTAAAAACCCCACAAACATCAGGTTCACATAAAAAAAACCTTCCACCCCCCGAAAAAGGATAAAAATACATCACAATTTTTGGAAGATTATAAAAAGCATATTCCAATGTTAATCTTTTTTTAGCAAAACAATTAACCATAATAACCGGATCTATTTCACCCCCTTTGCTTCTGCTCTGTTTTTCCTGGTACACCAGATTTGGTAATACCATACAAAAATAAATAAAATAAATAAACAATCACTTTATGCTTTTTTTCAATAGAATATTTTGGACCAAAAATGAACAAATTGAGACTAACAAAAACTCCAAACAAACAAAAACTCCTCTTTAACATTCTCCTCTCGAACATTTCACAAACTCTACAATATTTTTTAAACGAGAACATTGCATAAAAACATGAAAAATGGTCTCAGATACACCACAAAAAGGGCAGCCTTTTTGAGAGAGAGAGACATATATCTCATGCTCTACTATCAAGGTTTCCTCGAACTTGCATGTCTTGTGTTTTTCCCCTGTGGCTGATCAAGGAAAAGTTGGTTTATGAGCAGCGCCATGTCTTGGCGACAGCTACATCCGCGCTTATAAACTACAGCATTCAGCTCCACTGAGGGATGCCAGCTATATCATCACCTTGCTATCAAATGAGCTCCCACCATTTCCCCTCCCGTTAAAACGTCAGCTTGAGAGAAAAATCGCCTGCTCCAACCACTGTTGGATTTATACAGCATGGCTCGGGAAATGAATACTCTGCTGGGGTGCAGACGGAGAGGATGTGTCTTGGTGGGTATCAAGACCCAACACGGACAATATATTTGCACACAAGGGGGTGCACACAGTCAGATCAGTGTTGTGTGTGTAGAGTTTGTAAGTAGATCTAATGTAATATCTAACCTAAATGATGGTGTTGTGCAATCATAATACATTAAAGCTCATTCGGTATGATTTATGATACCCCTGAATTGAATTTAAGTGGCTTATAAGGAACTGGAATACAAATGTTGCTGTTCCACAGAGTTAGGCTCATCATTTATTAAACATTGAAATGCTTGACCAACGCAGTTCTAGGAACACATCATCAAGCACATCCGTCCTCTTTGCAGAACTTTAACTGAGAACTTTGCACTGAGCCTTGTCAATTTAATGGATTGGTTCACTTCAAAATGAAAATTTCCTGATATTTTACCCACCCCCATCACATCCAAGCATGTCTTTCTTTATTCAGTCGAAAAGAAATTACATGTTTTTTTAAGGAAAACAAATCAGGATTTTTCTCTAAATAATGGACTTCAATTGCCAACCAAAATGTTAGAGGTTCAAATCAATGCAGTTTCAAAGGGTTTCAGAGGCTCTGTGTGATCCCAGATGAGGAATAAAGTCTTATCTAGCGAAACGATCTGTCATTTTCAAGAACATCAAAAAGGATATACTTCTTAAACTAAATTGCTCATCTTGCGCTGGTCTGCAGCTCGCCACAGATTGCGTAATCAAATCGGAAAGGTCACCCTAGATGTAGGCGGAAGTACCGGCCCAAGCAAATGTGTAAAGATTAATACAAACCCCCTTTACCAAAAAACACTCCATCGTCAGCTTCAAAATCATCCGTCATCAGGGTTTTACCTTTTTTTGCAAAAGGACATTTGTAATAGTCTTCGAATGTGCACTTTGTAAACACGGGGTGGCACTTCTGCCTATTTCTAGCATGACCTTTCTGACGTGATTACGTAATCACTGGCAAACCACAAAGCAGCGCAAGATGAGCAATTTAGATTAAAAAGTGTATTAATAAAAAAAAATAAAAATAGAAAATGATCGATTGTTTCACTAGATGCCACCCTATATTCCTCATCTGGGGTTGCGCAGAGCCTCTGAAGCCCTTTGAAACTGCATTGATTTGGACATTCAACATTCTGGTTGCCAAAGAAGTCTATTATGTGGAGAAAAATCCTGGAATGTTTTTCTCAAACTTCATTTCTTTTTGACTGAAGAAAGACATTTACATTTTGGATGAGATCAGGGTGAGTAAAACATCAGGACATTTTTTATTTCGAAGTGAACTAATCTTGCAGCAACCACGACTGTATGTTTTAACCTGGTGTTGCTAGTTGCAACCCAGATTCAGGCCATGTCCACACTAGGGGCGTGTAGTCGAAGATTTGATGCTTCTATAGGATGAGCCTGATTAGACTACCAATCTCACAGTTGAATCTTCGCAGAGGGGTTATAAAACAAGGATCATTACCTTTTGGCTATATGGGGGTGCTCAAATGCCCCTTTTACACATGCAGTCTTTACTGGTAAATTATCGAAATGATCGCACTAAATTATCATCCTTGACCATTGCATCCGTCCGCGCAACTTTTCAACATGTTGCGCTCGAGACCCAGCCTTCTTTTCCATTCATCAGCATGGCTAGCCTGACAAGCCAGACCCACATCAAGATGTTTGGTCTGGAAACTCACCATTGACAGGGCTCAATCCGAGGGGCGGGAGAACCGTTTGTCTTTCAAACTCCCTCTGCACGGCGTACACCTAATTGGATAGCGCTACAACCAACCAGAGCAACAAAGGTGAAGCAGAGCTAGTTAAAAGATTAAACTTCCGCTGTATCCGGTCAGCAAAACATCTTCCCTTCTTAAGAATGATGTCAGTGCTGTTCTTTGTTCTTTTCTCAGAGAAAAGCTGAACTCCAAGCCTTCCAGAGTCGCGGTCAAAGCTGATTCGCCAGTTTCTGTGTTTACTAGAAGCACGCAAGCTCAACTCGGCCGTCATTATGTTAAGCCCCGCCCACCGACTCTATACACGATGTGATTTGCCCGACCAGAGTTTGCCGTTTACAGCTCAGAAGTGTATTGAGAGTTGCTAGACGACACTTGTGGCAGATTAGATTTGCAATTCTAGTAAAAATGCATTCTGTTTAAATCCCCCCTTATGCCTTCCACTCAGATGTTAAAATATGTTGTCAAATTAAACAGGCAGAGAAACTAAAGTGCTTCCTGTCATGAAGGCGAACGAAGAAATACAGCATTGTTTAAAGATGACTGACAGAATTTACTGGTATGTTGGTGCAGATGTGTGAACGGTCTCTTACCGGTAAAAAGCCAGAACACCGTTGCTTGTGTGAACAGCATATTTAAAGTATTTAAAGTCATTCCAATAATTTCTCGGCAATCTCCCGGGATTTCTGTGTGAAAGGGGCTAATGTCTGGTTTCATATAGAACTGCTGGTTTTCCTCACACACAATTTGAAAAGACTCAAACAGACCCAGGCAGAATGAAAGACTGGATTTTTTTTTCCAATCAATACAAGTGATTGCAAAACATTTCAGTTGGTTCTAATTTGATTTTTGGATGCTGTAGACATGTTTAGCAAAAATGACTGCCACTCCAGTGTAGTGTTTTTGTCTCTGCAGTTAAAAAGACAAAGTTGACAATTCTGGCTATACTTTCATTATTTTAATAATTTCTTTATTTTTTACTGATTACTCAGGGTTATCTAATTTAACTATTTGTGGCTTGTATTTTGAATATATGTTCCCCTGCAAATTGGGCATTTTGGCACACATTTGTTCTGCACCATGTGACTTGATTCTGACTTATTTAATTTTTAATTTTAATTTATTAGAAACTTGTATTCTGTTGTAATTTAATTTAGCAAAATAACTGTTGATTGTTTTTCGGTGCATCGATGTTGTGCTGCACTTAGAGCATGCTCGCGCAGGCAATTTAGCCAATTTCATTGGATTTGCCTACATGTGAAATGCAAATGTTGTCTGCTGTGTGGCCTTTCTTCAGTTATTTTTTAGGTTTACTTTTCTAAAAAAAAAAAAAAATTCCAATTGAACTATGCAGTTTACAAGAGGAGAGACTTGACAATTCTTATTTGACTATGTAAATCCTAGTCTGGGGCACAACTAGTCCACACTAATACGTTTTCATCTTTTTCTGTCCGTTTTGGCCTTCCATTAACACTGAGACAGCGTTTTTATTCACAAAAAGGAAGGATTTTGAAAACGCTCTGTAGCGTGGACTGTGAAGAAGGAGGTATTTAAAATCGCTGATGCATGTTTAGTCATGTGACGCATATTGAACCAAAAGATATGCATGTTTATACTGCTATTGTGCCAGTTATGTGCTCTACACTTTCACACAGTTGCTAAAATATGTTAATATTCAATTCATACAGTCCTGCAAAGATGATGCTCGCATTTGTTGTCCTGTGGGAAAACGAGAGCAGTTGCGTTTTAGACCAAACATAATAATGGTGAGTGAATGCAACCTGGACGCATCAGTAAATGGTGAGATATTTTGCTAAATAAAATGATCCTGCCAGAAAAATCACAGCGGTTTTATGATATCTCTGTACCATCTCAGTAAGCTTATATGAGGTTTTAGTTTTCTGACGTTTCAGTGGGGATGAGAGAGACTTTTGGAAAATGCTTGAAAACACTAGTGTAAACGGAGAGTGTTTTGAAATAATAATAAAAAAGTCCTTAGAGCACCAAATTCTAAATTGGATGGATTTTATTTACTATTTACATAAATGACTTGTGTCAGAAGGTAACACAAGTAAAGTGTCGTTTTTATGCGAATTATACCGTTTTTTTCCTGCTCCATCCTTGACAAATGCCATAGAAGATCTGCAATTTGCTTATAAAATTATTCAGAAGAATCTTAATAAATTGCAACTTGTACTAAACGCAGATAAAAACTAAAATTGTGCTTTTCAAAATCAAGGAAAACAGAAGATGCTTGTCAAATTGTTACACTAGATGAGAAAGTAATTAAACGAGTATCAGTCTATAAATATCATTTTAGAAGAAAATATGTCTGTAAGACAGCATATAAAGTGTTTAACAAAAAAACAGAGTGTAATGTTGAGGTTCTATTATAGAAACAAATGTTGTTTCTATTTTAATATGAGAAAAACACAAACAGAAATAAACATTTGAAATATATCCTGTTTGAATTAATATAATATACAAGTTTCACTTATTGAATGGAATTAGTGAAATAAATCAACTTTTTCATCTGGTGGAGAAATTCACACCAACAAACATGGAATATGCACTTAAAAATGATAAAATATTTATAATATTTGTCCATGGCGGCGGTGAAGTCGGTGTTTAATAATTGCTTACTTCTGTTAACACATTTAAGTTAAAACTCTGCTGACACCAGCCTGCGACCACTACCAAGCAAGTTTTAAATGCAAAACACGGTTTGTGAAAAAAAAGAGAGATGGATGGAAATAAAGAGTGAGAGGAAGACAGAGAGGATAATGACGATCAATCTGACAACAGTGATTTATAAAGTGTGAGCTCATCGCTGTGACTTTCCTCGGACACTGCTTGCACCTTCGTCACACACGGGTAACAAACGCACACACATCGCAGCTGGTGGTTTTGTGGGTAATGTGCTGTTGTGATTAATGTGTCCACAATGAGGGCTGTGTAAACAATGCTCTGCACAGCTGTTCCAGAAGTTGATTTTTATGTCCGATTCAGTGAGCTACTCAAAATCCAGCACCATGCTGGTAATGATCTCTCCCATAGGACCAATCGCAAACACACACATCCACAAACACACACATTTATACTGACACCTTTATTTACAGAGACACACATGGATACCACTATCGGATCCAAAAACACAACTTTACGCAAACACTGCCAAGGTCCAATAACTCAACTTGAGCACCAATTCACTGGAGCATTAAGGAAAATGAAGACATTGGCGCTGCAAAAGGTGTAGCAATTTTCTCTTCTGGAAAATTAGACCAATTAAAATCCATTTTAATCCCTGATTTCACTACACATGCTGATCCACATGTATACAATGTTATACACTGTAAAAATGCCAGGAAACCAAAAATGTGTTTTATGTGGTTTAATCTATATTAATAGGATTAAAATTGCAATCATTATTGGTCACACTTAATATTAGGTGTCTTCAAGTACTATGACCTTACTTAAACATTTACTTTTTGTATTCAGGTTTTATTGCAAAACATTTTTGTTGCTATTGGGTTAGAATATGTGTAAGGTTGGGGACAGGTTTGGTGCAACCCTGATCTCACGAAAATGCGTATAAATAGTACGAAGTTGCAATCTCGTGGAATGTATACGCCAAAATGAGTTTTGGCGTGCATATGGTACGCGTTTTTTAGTGTGCATATGATACGCACTTTATGGCGTATTATACATACGAACTCCCCACCCCACCACCCTAAACCTACCCAAGAGCATGTCATATGCACACCATAAAGTGCGTATCATATGCACGCAAAAAACTGCGTAGCATTTGCACGCCAAAACTCATTTTGGCGTATACATTCCACAAGATTTCACACTCGTACTATTTATACGCATGACCATGAGATCCTGTTGGTTTGGTGGTATGGTTAGGTTTAAGGGTCCGTTAAGCTGTAATGGAAGGCTCAAAAGCACATTATAGACCTAATTACAGAAATGTATTCCAGATGTAATTACATGCCGGTATTTTTAAAATATAAGCACAATGTAAAAACATATATGCAATAAGTGCATTTTTAATAATTAGTAAATAGTAGTTAAATACACTTAATATAAAGTGGGACCTTACTCTTTAATATGACTACATTTAAATAAACTGACAAAACTATATTTCAAAGGTTGTATTATAGAAATAGATCTATTAAGGTGAGGTAACAATAGCATGCAAACACTTTAACAGTGCAGGATGCAACTGACATTTCCAAACATGCTCTCTCTCTCTTGTTTCAAATATGTGTTCATTGCGAGGGAAGTGAGTCTGTTGGATGAAAGCTTTAGTTACCTTATGACACCTTTCAAGAGGAAATCTTGAGTAGTGTTAACAGGCATGCTTTCAATAGTCTGTCATAATGGGATAAAACATATTCTGTCTTGCAAATGATGAACACGGTTAGCATTGATGTAGCACTTACAGTAAAAGCAAAGAGACTCAAGAATGTAAAAGCTCTATTAGCCCAAAATATATTAGTCCTTGTTTTGCCAGGCAATGTGTCAAAGAAAGAACGTGAGATGGTGTTAAGGGGAGAAAAGAAAAAGGAAAAAGTAGAGAAGGTTGAAAGGTATATGCTAATTCAAAGCGATCATGTCTATGGTTAGACTAGATATCAGAAATAAATACTACAGACAGACAGACAGACAGACAGAAAGACAGACAGACAGACAGACAGACAGACAGACAGACAGACAGACAGACAGACAGACAGACAGACAGACAGACAGACAAAATGTGTTTCCCCAGAATGTGTTTGTTAAGTTTCAGCACAAAATATACACAATGCCATGTTGTAAATGCCCATTTTTTTAGTGGAAATAAAAACATGCTGTATTTCTGCATGTATCTTTAAATGCAAATGAGCTGCCAGAAGAGGGCAGAACCTTTACAACTCTTGCCTCAGATACTCCATTAAAACAAAACAGATATTTTAGTTTTTGGCAATAATCTCTGTCACGCTCATGTAGCATTCCAGTTCTTCACCATCATGAACGTTTATTATCTGCATGTGTTTTAAATCTGGATCCGTTTAAACTTCTGCTGTATGGTTTTCTGAGCGTACACACCTGAAGCACGTGCACAGAATGCTGGATTTCAGACCGAGCGGCCTGTGAGCATTAAACTAAGTTCTCTTTCGCATCTTATTGAGCTTAAACTGTCAATTTTTGTTGGATATTTCTTTGAATGAACAGAACTGACAGAAAATTCATGTGTATATTAGATCTGTGCATGAAAAAAAAGTCAGCAACATGATATACAGTTCCTACTGCTATATACAACTCATTCAAGGGCGGGGTCTATGCTAATAGGGCAGAATACTTCAGTATGGGCGGGGCCTAAACCATACCTGTCAAGTATCCCATTTTGGCCGGGAAAGTCCCGTATTTTACCCTTCTTTCCCGCCGTCCTCCCGTATTAGTATTTTCCTGTATGTATCCCGTATTTTAACGTGCGTTATTAAAAAATAATAATACCGGAGGAAAAAAACAAAAACATTTCCAATCTGAGCTCTGTAACTAGCCTCGCGATAACTGCTATCTGCAGTCGCCTACAGTACTGTAGTGGCTGTTATCGCGAGGTTAGTGTGTGAGGTCAGATGACGAGTGACAACGTGGGAAAAAAATAAAAACAAAACAGAGACGGATGATGGACGTAACGATAGAGACGGCAGGTACTCCTGCCAAAAAACCATAACCCTCGTGTAAATACCGTGATCAATGGGACAGCGAATTAAATTTTCTGAAGAGGAGCAGGGTGGGGGACAGTAACGCGTTTTGTAAGTTTTGTAACTGCGACTTCAGCATTTCACATCCATATCATGTGTGACAGCGGAAGATCTTTTAAAGTGACAGTATCCACTTATAATGACAATGTAAAGAACAAAAGTAATTGCTCACTAAATATGCTCTGCTCTTGACTAAATAACTTCAGTACCTTTAATAAAGATTAATCTATATATAATTCATAACGTATGCAGTGCAAACAGATAACAATGTATATTTCCTACTTTTAAGTTGTCATACAAGAAGGAAGAGCACAGGTACAAATTAAAAGTATTATTATTATGGGTCTATGTGAGGATTTTTGCCACCCCCGCAACCCCCCCCCCCCTTTTTTTGTGAAGTCACAAATGCTAGAGTCTGCATGGTCTGTTCTGAGACCATGTAAAAGTGAATTTTGTATAGTAGGTCCCCTTTAATAAGGATGCGTACATTTTATTTATCGTCTCTATATACAGACAGACAGACAGACAGACAGACAGACAGACAGACAGGCAGACAGACAGATATTTTCTTTGCTTTAGTGACAATGCGTGTTTATCCATCTCTAGATTGATGCCATTAAAATGAGCTTTTGTGTCAGTAGTGGCGTGATCGGGAAGTCTCGTGCTGGCCCGGAGCTGTCTATGCATCTTGTTTCACTCCAGCAGAATTGTTCATTGATTTGAGCTCAAGTTTAAGGGCTTGGTTTACCTAATGATTCCCCTGGTTCCTTTCCTGCCTGACCATGAAGTCCAAAGCCCTGGGGACATGCAGAGTCTTGTGCTTCTCAAGAGGGGACGCAAGCCCTCACAGACTAAGACCGTGAAAACAACAGCACACTTGTGACACTGAAATAGCCCATCGAGCCAAAGATGACTATGCATAAGCCAACACAAATGCTTAAGTCGATACTCTCTGTTGTCGAAACACTGCAATTGCTGGTGGATGAAAATGGATCCTTTTCATGTCCTCTGCGGTAACGTCTAACCTGTATATTCAGTGTTACCATGTATATTCAATGTTTGCCTGTTCTGTTGACAATGACTAAGCTAAAAGCAAAGCAAAAAGCAACGTGATCACTGAAAGCACTGTTTACTTATGAAAACAGTACACTATTATATCTAAAGGGTCTGTGAATTTATTCTTTACCATTGCAGACACCAGTATAACCTGAGCAAAAAGCCTCCACTTAACAGAATTGATAATCTGCCTGCTTTCTGAAGAGCTTTTATTGTTTGTAGGGCATGTACACAGAGCACAAGCAAGCAACAATCAAAATCGAATGAGATTTGCTTAAGCATTAAGATATATAACATGATTCGGTTCAGGCATGATTGGAACAGGTATTTTAAATAGCTTCTAATGATATCAGTATGAAGTGTCAATGATCTGTCTTTCTGACCACTTATGATCAGATCACCTGAGGCGGGTTTTCATATCCGCCATATACAAGGCCTCTGAGGAGCCAATGTGATCTCATGAGAATACGAGTCTATTTTTATGTTAAGTGTGGTTCTACAACACGTACATTTACTTATGTTTTCATACACACTATAACGTACAATAAGCAACGCATAATTTCAAATGTAAACAGAACTCAACTGCACTGTGTTGCCAAGTCTGCGGTTTTCCCGCAGTTTTCTATGTCTGCGGGTTGAAGTGACCTCAATTATGTGATATATAGACCTCACCCAGTAATGCAAATTTTAGCAGGCAACCTTGCCAAAATAACACACATTTTACCCCCAAATGCCTTTCTTTTTTGTTGGGGAGAACACCCACTGATGACGTGGATGATTACGTTACTGTCATCTGTCTATCATTGTTTAAAGCCCGCCCTGACAATTTGATTGGTCCAAACAGTTTCTGTTCAGGCATAATTACTCCGCTATGGATCAACTTCAGACCAAACTGCCCGAAGCTCAAATGTTGTGGGCGAGGCTGAGTTCGGCTGGTCCACATGAACTATCTTATTTTGTTAAAATTATTCACATTTCACAGATTCTGCAGCACTGTAAATTCAAAGACTTTATAGCATTAATCAGTTTAATAATAGACAAAGCACAAAAAGACAGAAAACTAATGAAGATGGAGAATGTGAGCTCCTCAGTCGCAGTTCGTCTGAGGTCAAGTCATCTTTATTTATATAGCGCTTTTTACAATACAGATTTTTTTTGTAAACAGATTTACAGTGATAACAGGAAAATGATGCAATAAAGTTTGTTTTGGCTGTAGAACATCTATAAAAGAATAGTATCATAGTCCAGCTTAAGAAAATTCAGTGATGGAGGCAGATCAATAATATTGCTGAATATTTAATGTCCCCAACTAAGCAAGCCAAAAGCCAAAGGCATCAGTAGCTGCGTTTCCATTACCCTTCAAATTGCGCAAATTGAAATTGCGAATTGAAAATACGCCCAATGGAAACACGGCACTTTCGCGAAAACTCCCATATATCGTACAAACAATCAAACAGTTTGTATGCTCTGATGAGGTGGTTTTTCAGGCAATTCGAAAAAGGACATTTAGAGGACGCATTTACAGGTCACCTGGTGCGGTGACGCATTGCTGCAAAATAGGGTCTTTATATTATTTTTTCCACTCAATTGTGTTAGTTTTGTAGTTAGGCTATGTTATCTTTAAGCCACGGCCGATTAAGGCGCTGACGTTTTTTTTCCCTTTTTTCCTACTTCCTTTAAGACAGCGGCAATACTCTGTCATTTTTAGCTATACAGATAAGTTCAAGACATAATTATAAACTATAAACTGTCTACTTTTATTTGTGGACTCAGCGAACGAATTCTTTTGCATGCACTCACTCCAAACACTATCTTAATTTCAATAAAGTATTTTGTTCATTAAATGGCAAATTTTTCTTTTCAAAAGCATTTCTAAATTCAGTTCATATTTCCAACAAATGAAATTTCTAGCCAAAATAACGAAAGTGGTAAAAAAAAAAATTTTAGTTACCATGCAAATTCAAACATTTCGCTCTTCTCTGTTTGCGTCAACCTGGTGTGCGTAAAAGTCGATCATTCTTTACAGGTGACGGTTTGTTTGGAGAGAAGACGAGAACTTTTAGTTCTTTATTAAACTCATAAAAGACAATAGAATTACAGGAATACTGGATCCTAAACACAGAAATGCCACAATATCATGAAGACCTTGAAGCAGATCTGACACACACACACACCTCATATCTGTGCCGCTTAAGTAACCTAAGGGGCTTTCCTTGCCATTAATGTTTGGACATTGGACACGTCTCCTTTAATGGCTAGTGCGGTGGATGGGATATACTAACCTACCAAGTGCCATCATTTTGGAATGACCTATTGCGAGAGGAAAATAAAATGTTTTAGTCGCATAACTGCGGCTATGCAAACAATGTCATTTCGCAATTGTTTTTTTATCATCATTTAAGAAATATCGCAAAAGTTTTTCGCAAATCTTTAATGGAAGTGCAGCTAGTGGTAAGGAACCATCTTGTGAGAAACCAGGCTCAGTTGGTGTGCCAGTTCTGCAGCCAACAAAATGTGACTACAGTTTCTGAAATTTACTGGCCAAACAAAGACTTTAAAAAATACCAATACTAAAATTTAAAAACTACTGGACAGACAGACAGACAGACAGACAGACAGACAGACAGACAGACAGACAGACAGACAGACAGACAGATAGACAGACAGATAGATAGATAGATAGATAGATAGATAGATAGATAGATAGATAGATAGATAGATAGATAGATAGATAGATAGATAGATAGATAGATAGATAGATAGGTAGGTAGGTAGGTAGGTAGGTAGGTAGGTAGGTAGGTAGGTAGGTAGATAGATAGATAGATAGATAGATAGATAGATAGATAGATAGATAGATAGATAGATAGATAGATAGATAGATAGATAGATAGATAGATAGATAGATAGATAGATAGATAGATAGATAGATAGATAGATAGATAGATAGATAGATAGATAGATAGATAGATAGATAGGTGTGACAGAGTGATTGGTTTGGAAAGAGGTTGAGATGGAGTGGGACCCCAGGTGCGCAGTCTTCCAAAGAGGAAATTGAGCAAACTAAGGATAAGTGAGATGGAGCACTGTGTCTCAGATTCGCCAATCAAACTGGCCACTCTGCCCCATTAGCACACTCAGCCTCCCCTCACATACTGAAACCATCATCAGACAGCAGCACCCAAGACTCAACATGGTGCCTCGCTTATCTCGAGATGCTCTTGTTTTTGCTTTTCTGACACTAAAATCTATTTTTTTTTTCCAGAGATAATCTCTTCATATAACCCTTTTTGCTCTTTTGGGTAAAGATTATGAAGACATGCTGAAACCCCATGATATTATAAAATGGCAGCAATATGCAGAGGAACACTGCAAAGACAGCATGAAGAGCGAGAGCAACAGAAAGGCCCTGGGTGGTTGATGTATTGGTTTGCTGGAGCAGTGTTATAGAGCGTTTATGGCAGGCTCCAGATTTGCTGGAGCCCAGGGGCCCGGCAGGATGTCGTTCCCCATAAACCAGCATTCCCAGTGAGACAGAGAGAGAACGGGACAGGAGGTGACCAGGATGATTATGAGTGCACAAAGGTGGCATTAGGGGAAGGATGCGAGACATCTAAATAATAAAAAAACAAGCTGCCAGAGGGAAATAACGCTTATGTAAGTCAATTAAAGTGCCAGGGACTGAGTGGAGGCAGATAACCTTTTGTTCCAACAAGGCTGGGAGTTCCAGACGTGATTGAAGATGAGGGGTGACGTGCTTTATCAGGCAATATGGGAAATATTTGCAGCAAAAGCTTCCTTTTTTACTTAGAATGCATACAAATAGAATATGAGTGAGGATGAGGACTGAGGAACAATACTCACTGTAATACATTGTAGAGCTCGGTACATTACTTTTAAATTGTCGTAATTTACTGACAAATTACATGACAAAAATTGTAGTTCGTAACACAAACAGGATTACATTATTGTAATCCACTTTAACTTTATTACTTCTGACCTAACTCATAAATCACATATTTAAAAAGAGAGAGAAAATATATTCCAACAGCATGAAATGTATTGTTGACTACGGCTGGTGTGTGCAATTCCACAAAGCTACATTTCTGGATGTATGTAAGTGGTGGGATTTTTTAGAAAAGGACATTAAAAAAATTGGGCGAATTAAAGGGGTGGTTGCATGCAATTTCACTTTTTTAACTTTAGTTAGTGTGTAATGTTGCTAAAAACTTACAGTGCTGAAAGTTCAATAAAAACAGAAATATTGTCTTTTAAAATTTTAGCAGTTTATTGCCTACAAAAACGGCCGGTTTGGACTACATTGAGCTTCTTCACAGGTTGGTGACATCATAAACCCTTGCTAGTCTCCGCAGATGTGACTTCTGCCCGTACTGGTAAGGGGCGTGGCGTTTCCGGACAACCTGTTCTTGGCACTTCAGCCAATAAAAATACATGAAACTACATTTGGCCATCTAACCAATCTAAGACCATTGTGTTTTTCAGAGGGATGGGCTTCATAGAAGCAGGAAGCAACGAGCCGTTCAAAGGACAGTGGAGACAGCAGTGTGGACTAAGGTAAAATATAAGAAAAAATAAGGTGTTTAAAAAAAAAAAAAAAAAGAAGTATTAAGACATGTTATACTGTGGCCCATAAACACAACCAAGACTAGAAAGAAAAGAAACAGGGAACCCCCCCCCCTTTAATACATTATGGTTTATGTAGTGCTTTTGTGTGAACAATGTGTAATCATGTAATCCATAAAAAGTAACTGTAATCTGATTATAAACATTTTAAACCGTAATATAATCTAATTACGAGTACTTCATTTTGTAATCTGATTAAATTATCAAGATTACATGTAGGTGTGCATGAAATGTGATGTGTTACCACAGTACTGTATATGATGTAGAACTCACACGGCTGGAAGGAAAAGCAAATGACACATTGTATTCACTTTGACAAAATCCGAACAAAAAAGTTTTTCCATTTCATTTGACTCTCTTAATATGACTCTGATTGAATGCAAGAAATCCACAGTCACACATTCAGTCCATTTTCCATGAAGACCGGGCCTCACTACCAGACGAAATACTCATAATAAACCACTTCCATTAGCACTAGTAGCTAATTTTGTGGGTTGGAGAATAAAATTGGTCCAACTGACAAAAACCCAGACATCTCTGCATGTGTCCGTCTCAATGTGTGAGAGGGTGTATTGTATTTCTGCCCTGAGCCAGAAAGAATTAGAGTCGCTAAAAGCAAACAATTGTTACTGATTTCTCCTTTAGAAGATATCCTGCAGCTTCTGTAAAAAACATATCAAACTAAATACTGAACCCATCTAAAAAGGACAGTACTTAGAAAACATTTTCAATCCAATTCCGCTCCAAAAGACGACATATATATATCGCTTCACTCAAGGTGAGCTGTGAATGGAGCAAACTAAGGAAGGAAGAGGAAATGTGCAGGTTGGATGTCAGTGCGGTGGTTTCAACCTTAAGATTGCGAGTTGAAAGGTGGTCCGTCGGCGCAGCGGGACATAAGTGACATCAAACATATACTCCAGTATCTATTTTGAGGTTCAAACCACTACTTCAGGCTCCGTAAGTGGTTATTTAGGTGGTCATTCTTCCTGTATGTGTATTTATCCTGGTGTTCAACTACACATGTTAGCGCCTTACCCTACACAGCACATTTAAAACGGTGTCTCACAGCGGCACGAGTTCAATCCCTCTCATAGAGACAGCGGCACACAGCTCAAACACATCAGTGCTAATGAGAGATTACACTGGCTTAACCAAATCACTCACAAAACAGTGGTCTCTGTAAACACAAGCGCAAGCACACACACACTGAGCAAACATTTTATTCAGATTAAATTCAGTTTACGTAATATTATCAGCTAATTAAATGCATTATATTTAGTGCATCAAAGTATCGCAACATTTAAATCATGCGCTGTCGTCGATGCATTAAATACATGCAAACTGGCATACTGACCATAACCCTATGAAAGGGAAATGTATTTACCAATATATTACTTGAAGTATATCATAATATATTGTAAATAAATGGAATAATATATTGATGGTATTATACAATATATTAAATATGAATGTACTACATTGCAAAAAATGATTGACGCTTTTTATATTGAAAAATATAAATATTAAATCCCATATATGTGATCCCATATATTTTTCTATTCTATTTTTTATTCCAAATTCTATAGTTTAGTATATTTTATTTCTATTTTAGAAACCATATCCACTAATGAGGAGCGTGGTTTTATCTGTGACTACCATGATTGTACTAATAGTTGAACTTTTTAATCATTCTAATGTATTTTAATAGAAGTAAATGTTAAAGGTCCCGTTCTTCGCTATTCCATCTTTCAAACTTTAGTTAGTGTGTAATGTTGCTGTTAGAGCATAAATAATACCTGTAAAATTATAAAGCTCAAAGTTCAATGCCAAGTGAGATATTTTATTTAACAGAAGTTCCCTTTCAAAGTCTACAGCGAACGGCCGGTTTGGACTACAGCAGGAAGTGCAGGGATGTAATGACGTCACTAGAACGGTTTGTTGACTAACCCTCCGCCCACAAGTACACGCAAAATAGGGGGCCTGGCCTTGTTGCTCTCCCACGTGGAGAAGACCACGCATTCAGCGCTTGCATCTCCCCGTTATGGTAAGAGGCGGGACCTTTCCGGGCAAAGTGCGCTAAGCTGCTGTCCAATCACAACACGGGAAGCGCTGGCCCAATCAGAACTCGTTACGTATTTCTGAAGGAGGGACTTAATAGAACAAGGAAATCATCAGGCCGTTTTTAGGACAGAGGAAACAGCGCTGTACAGATAAGTAAATTGTGTGAAAAATACTGTTTTTTTTACACGCGAAACACAAACTCATGTTATATTGCACACTGAAAACATAATCAAAGCTTCGAAAACATGTGAAGAATGGGACCTTTAATTCAATTAGAGCTTGATGAAATACAAATATTAGTGTCTTACATAAATTAGGTGTTAACTTTACCAATGGGATGGATCACCCCAAAATATCATCTAATTTCCTCATGTCATTTGCAATTTTGCCTTTCTCTCTTCTGTGAAACACAAAAGAAGATATTTTGAAGAATGTTGGTAACCAAACCATTTGGGAAATTCTTCTGTTAAAAACAGACATGTCTTAAATTAGTTTTTATGTTCCACAGAAAGTCATACATTTGGAATGAAAATAGCAGTGCATTCAAATCAATGAGTATATGAAATATATCTGTATTTGCAGTAAAATCTATAAGATGTATCCTTATTTATTTTTTTTTTGTCATATTTTATTTATGAATTTATTTACTAAAATTTAGGGCCCTAACCACAGCAAACCGTTCAGGTGAACTCGTGGGCCGGATGGGCTGGATTTGCCCATGGCCAAATTTTATCCCAGGTCCAGCCCTGAACGGAAATGCAAAATTAATTTGAGCCCCAAAACTGTATATCATACAGTAATCATACTTTGATTATGTACATTATAATAATGGATTCTTTTTGAGACTTCTAAAAAAAATAGTAACAAAAAGGATCCTTATGAAAAAACTTTATTTGTTAGCTATATGAATGAATCACTCTTGCCGATTCACTATTTTTTATGTTGTTTATTTTTGCAGAAATACTGTAGAAGTGTACTACTATTTTTAAAATAAACTTAAAGCTGATCATTTTTTCTTGCAAAATTATAATATGTTATTTCCTTCATCTATATCTCCCACTACTTCTATGAGCTTTAAAATATGCAATGTTGTTTTCTCTCTCTCTCTCTCTCTCTCTCTCTCTCTCTCTCTCTCTCTCTCTCTCTCTCTCTCTCTCTCTCTCTCTCTCTCTCTCTCTCATTATGAGAAGCCAAGACTGCTGAAAATCCAAATGCAATTTATGAGTCATTAAAGCAGAGGACCACATTAATATTTCATCAGTCTTATTACACCAACAATTGCTGGGGAGAATCCTATAAACATGCACACGTGGCTACATTAGTATACGTGAAAACACACACACACGCACGCACGCACGCAACACACACACACACACACACACACACACACACACACACACACACACACACACACACACACACACACACACACACACACACACAGCTTTAAATGTCTGTGGGGTAAAATACATGTGCCAATCCTCAGTGGCTAAGTGCCATGACAATAACATATTTATACACATACCTACACTCCCACTTAAACACACAAGCATTGTGATTTTGTTTAGTCAAATTAATTTTGAATGCTACTTAAAATAAATACAGAGTAAATATATGAATATGAATTGAATATATTTAAAGAAATGTACACAATGTACACAGACACAAAATGAAATAAATAAAAATAAAAATAATTCATTGTACTTGTCTACTTCATGTCTACCTTGATTTTATAAATCAAAAATGTAATTTGATCTATATTGTCTTATTGTTTTTTCTATCACATTAATGTGGATGAAATCATATTTAGATTTAAGAATACAATGAACAAGAATCAATGATACATGCTCACTCTTTTTTGGCTGTACTATTGGAGTCCTGCAGGGTGTCTATGCTTGGACCAATTCTATTCAGTTTATATATTAATGATTTACCCTTGGTAAAGGAGAGACAATAAACATTCTTGAGCATTTTGATAGATTATAATGATTTTTTTAGAAAATGGAAAAGTTCAATGACAAAAAAAAGGCAGGTCCAAGGCACTCAGTCAGATTAAATGAAGGATGAGGAAAGAATTAAAAAGCCTTTATTAGGTATGCAAAGCGGTGCCCTGATGAAGACCATTGTTGGTTGAAACATGTTGGCTCTTGTATTTTAAAAATGACTTAAGCCATTCCTAATAAAGGCTTTTTAATTATTTCCTTATCCTTCATTTACATCTGACTGAGTGCCTTGGACCTGCCTTTTTTTTTGGTCAAATGGTGGACATTTTTGAAAAAAACTTTAATTTATAAATACAAACTTTATAATTTATATATATATATATACAAAAAAAAAAAAAAAAAATATATATATATATATATATATATATATATATATATATATATATATATATATATATATATATATATATATATATATATATATATATATATATATATATATACCCTTATTTATATGGTGGTAGTGTAATGGTGTGGGGGATGGCAAATTTTAGGCCCCTTAGTTGCTGCCAATTGGGCATCGTTTAAATGCCACGGCCTGAGCATTGTTTCTGACCATGTCCATCCCTTTATGACCACCATGAACCCATCCTCTGATGGCTACTTCCAGCAGGATAATGCACCATGTCACAAAGCTTGAATAATTTCAAACTGGTTTCATGAACATGACAATGAGTTCACTGTACTAAAATGGCCCCCACAGTGACCAGATCTCAACCCAATAGAGCATCTTTGGTATTTGGTGGGACGGGAGCTTCGTGCCCTGGATGTGCATCCCACAAATCTCCATCAACTGCAAGATGCTATCCTATAAATATGGGCCAGCATTTCTAAAGAATGTTTTCTGCACCTTGTTGAATCAATGCCACGTGGAATTAAGGCAGTTCTGAATATATGTATATATGCATACACTTTAGGGGAAAATCATTAGAGAAGTATTGGTAAGATGATTTAGAAATTGTTAAGACCAAATGTGCCAAAGTGATTGCGAAAAACCGTAAGATAACTGCCCTTGGAAAGTTTTTTTTTTTTTTCAAGGGAAGCCGGAAATATATTTATTATAAAACTTTTATAATTATGTTGCTCTACCAAAAAAAAAAAAAAAAAAACTATGTTCTGGCCTTTCAGTTTCTGCCATTGCTTTAACCCTCCATGGCATCAATCTCCTAATCATCTACTAAAAGCCTGGAACCAAATCAAAGGCATAAAGAGAGAGGGGATTCTTCACATGGGCATTGTACTGAAGATCAAAGTTACGTTAAAGCCCTGGAGGAGGCAAAGTGGGGTCTGCCAGGGTTCTGCCAGCATTCCCGCAAGCTACTGTGATTCTACGGCTATGAAAAGAGTCGTTGGATCCGGTTGGCTTACGGAGGAAGACATACTGCGGGGAGCTGGTGGGCCAAAAGTGCAGCGGAGGTGAGGCCCCTTGAGACATTGCTCAGTGTCTCTCTCTCTGTCCGCCATGAATAATGCACAGGACTGTTCTGACCTTTCTGTCCAGAGTTCAGATATACACCGGACTCAAGAACGCACTCAGTCGAACTTGTTTGATCAATGCAAACGGAAGATTCATCCCAGGATCTCGTGACTTTGTAATAATATGCCCAGCGTATTTCTGTCCCCCTCTGTTATTTTTATACTTGCATCCTTTATAAATGTTTGTCAAGGCATGACAAATACTATACACATATATGTTGTATATAGTGTTTTAGTAGTTTGGGAAACATTTCCTGAATAAGTGGAGGGAAGATGCAGGTAGAGAAGTTATTTATTTATCAGACTGGCAAAATGACAGATATATTTCTTTATGCATCCCATTATTCTATTAAGTTTGTTGCAGCATATGCATTTTTGGATCACTGTATTTTGCGTTATTTTTCAAAACCATATGCTAAGACTTTTACAAATGTGTACTAGTACTACACACTTAATGCCATGTGCAAATTAAATGTAAAAAAGTTTTTAATACTTTCAGGTGTAGTGCCTTTTTACATATTACATAAATCCAAATTTCTAGAAGATTAATAAGATTGTACATTGCCAAACAAATGTTTGGGGTCGGTAAGAATTTTTAAGACATTTCTTATGCTCACCAAGGCTGCATTTATTTAAACAAAAATAAAGTAAAATTTTTACTATTTAAAATAACTTAATATATTTAAACTGTCATTTATTCCTGTGATGGTAAAGCCTAATTTTAAGCATTGTCACTCCAGTCTTCAGCTTCACATAATTCTTAAAAAAATCATAATAATATACTGATTTGGTGCTCAAAAACATTTCTCATTATTATCAGTGTTGAAATAATGTTGTGCTGATTGATATTTTTGTGTAAACCATGAATAGAAAGTAAAAAGCAGCATTTATTTGAGCTATAAATCTTTTGTAACATTTTATCAATTTAATGCATCCTCTAATGCAGAAGTGTTTTAATTTCTTTATAAAAGTAACACATTATATAATAAGGGCTTTTTTATTGATAATTTTTGGAACATTTAAATGAAATTAAGTTATTTTTTGAATTTACACATTAATATGCGTTTACTTTATCAAATAAATAACATGTTAATATTCATACCCAATTCCAAAAAAGTTGGGACACTCTACAACTTGTGAATAACAACGTTTCAAATTTCAATATTTTATTCAGAATACAAAACATAGATGACACATCAAATGTTTAAACTGAGAAAATGTATAATTTTAAGTGAAAAATAAGTTGATTTTTAATTTCATGGCATCAACACATCTCAAAAAAGTTGGGACAAGGCCATGTTTACCACTGTCCATCCCCTCTTCTTTTTATAACATTCTGCAAACGTCTGGGGACTGAGGAGACAAGTTACTCAAGTTTAGGAATAGGAAAGTTGTCCCATTGTTGTCTAATACAGGCTTCTAGTTGCTCAACTGTCTTAGGTCTTCTTTGTCTCCTTCCTCTTTATGATGCGCCAAATGTTTTCTATGGGTAAAAGGATGGCCATTTCAGTACCCGGATCCTTCTTCTATGCAGCCATGATGTTGTAATTGATGCAGTATGTGGTCTGGCATTGTCATGTTGGAAAATGCAAGGTCTTCCCTGAAAGAGATGACATCTGGATGGGAGCATATGTTGTTCTAGAACTTGGATATACCTTTCAGCATTGATGGTGCCTTTCCAAATGTGTAAGCTGTCCATGCCACACACACTCATGCAACCCCATGCCATCAGAGATGCAGGCTTCTGAACTGAGCACTGATGACAACTAGGGTTGTTCTTGTCCTCTTTAGTCCGGATGACATGGTGTCCCAGTTTTCCAAAAAGAACTTTAAATTTTAATTAATCTGACCACAAAACAGTTTTCCACTTTTTACACAGTCCATTATGAATGAGCCCTGGCCCAGAGAAAACGCTTCCAATTCATGGATCATGTTTAGATATGGCTTCTTTTTTGACCTATAGAGTTTTAGCCGGCAACAGCGAATGGCACGGTGGATTGTGTTCACCAACAATGTTTTCTGGAAGTATTCCTGAGCCCATGTTGTGATTTTCATTACAGTAGCATTCCTGTATGTGATGCAGTGCCATCTAAGGGCCGAAGATCACGGGCATCCAGTATGGTTTTCCGGCCTTGACTTTTACACACAGAGATTGTTCCAGATTCTCTAAATCTTTGAATTATATTATGTACTCTAGATGATGATAACTTCAAACTCTTTGCAATTTTTCTCTGAGAAACTCCTTTCTGATATTGCTCCACTATGTTTGGCGCAGCATTGGGGGAATTGGTGATCCTCTGCCCATCTTGACTTCTGAGAGACACTTCCACTCTGAGAGGCTCTTTTTATACCCAATCATGTTGCCAATGGACCACATAAGTTGCAAATTGGTCCTCCAGTTGTTCCTTATATGTACATTTTACTTTTCCAGCCTCTTATTGCTACCTGTCCCTACTTTTTTGGAATTTGTAACTCTCATGAAATCCAAAATGAGCTAATATTTGGCATGACTTTTCAAAATGTCTCACTTTCAACATTTAATATGTTATCTATATTCTATTGTGAATACAATATAAGTTAATGAGATTTGTAAATTATTGCATTCCTTTTTTATTCACAAATTTGTACAGTGTCTCAATCAGGTTTGTAACCCCCCATTTATAGATTCATCACCTTTTACAGCCTTCTCCATAATAGTGAATGATAATAAATATTCTATAAGCAAGCAGTGCAACATATCATAACAAAACCAGACTGCTCCGATTATAAGATAATCAATAAAAATGTCTAGACTGCAAGCTCCACAACATCTATATACAGATAACCTTTGCATGGAAAGTATGTTGGGGAGCAAAACAAATATTCCAGCAATTAAGTCAAGTATATTGCTATCATTATGGAAATTAATGGAATAATGTGATAATTTTATGTCACTTTTAACATTGTTTATAAGTAATCTAACCTAAGATGATGTGTACCACACCTCAAAATCCCACAAGTGTCACTTCAAAATATTAATCTATTGCTTTTTCACTGAGCGAGTCACAAGCTGAGAACAAGATCTGCGTTCAGGTTCTGCCATATGCGTGTGTGTGTGTGTGACCCTGAAAAAAAAAAAAACCTCTCAGATGCGATGTCTGCTGGAGAGGGTGAGAAGAGATGATAGCCTGATTAAAACAAGATGTGAGCTCTGAAAACATTGATCCACCGAATGCATTTCATATCAGCCAGAGTCCTGAGACACGGGACCTGATTAAAGGATAATGGCACATTACTCCCTGGAGCAAAAGGCAGCGAGAGGGAGAAAGAGAGAGAAAGAATGAGAGTGTGCCAGGGCAAGAAGTGACAGAAAGTGCCTCGGCACTTAAAGCAAGAGAGGACACGGCATTCATCAGCTCTGAAATCCATGACTGCCCCTTCACGCTAGAGCTGTGCAATACAGGGGTGGAGATATCATATCTTGATATCTTTCAGCCTTTTGATGGCATTCGATATAGGCTACATTTTGATGCTTATCTATTTGCTCTGAAACATTTTTTTTTTAATCAAAGGAAATATTTAAATAATGCACAGCCATTGAAGCCAATTTACAATGTTTAACCCAAGAATTAAAATATAGTAAAAGTTCAAAACAACTAAATTACAATATGATTAATTATATTTAATCATTTGCATGCATCAATATACTAGCAAACAGTAGCAAACAGCAATATTTACCATGATATATCATATTACAAATCTAATGTACAATTTTATTATTGAAAACACAAATGAATCGCAGGTCATATTTCTGAATTGATATTAAGCAGACAGTCTACTAATACACCAGAGCTGCACGATTAATTGCAATCGAACCGCAATTGCGATTTGGCTTATGTGTGATTATGAAAGCGTAAAGTCTGCGATCTTAATTAAATATATATGCCCAGAGTGTTCTGTGATCTGTCGTAAACTCTGGTCCGTCTGAGTTTCAGTCGCTTATAACGCGCGTTTGAAAAAAAACAAGAAAAAGTGGTTTTAACTGACTTCATATCGTCCATTGAGTGTTTGATATCCCCCGATGTGCCTTCGTATCACAGAATGAGGAAGACGATTGTGATACAGTGATGACGTCTACATCGATTATCAATGCATTATAATATACTTTATTATTATGAAAATACTTGAGAAGGCTTGAAGAACTTCAATACACCATATATTGTCGCAATCTTTATGTTTAATCAAAGTGTTTCTATCTTCTTTTTATTCAGTTACACAAACCTATCTTCACATTAGGGATTTTCTGAAAACGTTATCATCATAGACTGTAAAAAAAAAACTGTTTTTTTTTTTTACTTGACATCACCCATAGGATTATGAAGAGCAGTTCTGAAGACAAGCTGGCCATTGCCATATTGGCAGAGCGTCATCGCCCGGAAAACAGAAAACGGGTAAAGAGATGAGACATGGGCAGAGCTGAGGTGATGTGATGTGATGACTGTGATGACGGAGTCACTCAAAGTGGCTACACCCTTAATTATGCACAATTTTAAGGCTTAATGTAAATTAATGAAAATGAAAAAAAAAAAAAAAAAAAAAAATCACCCCTCTCACAGAGGGCAAAATTACCACAAAAAAAACCACACAATTTGTAGCAGGCTGTGTGTGTGTGTGTGTGTGTGTATATATATATATATATATATATATATATATATATATATATATTCCCATATATATATTCCCATATATATATTCCCATATATATATATATATATATATATATATATATGGGAATATATATATGGGAATATATATATGGGAATATATATATATTGGGAATTTGGGAATTTGGCTCAATGAGATTCTGCTCCCTTCTGGAATATAGCGGCCAGTCGAAGAATTGCAGTTTAAATCCCTTCCATATTGGATTCAACAGAAACTGGGGGAGGTTGCGCTTGGCCATTATATTACTTCTCTCTGAGGTGGCGTTTCTGCTCGAGGGCACCCTCTGGCCTCCAGTATGAATGAAACATGAGTGTGTTTAGTGCCCAGCAGTACTCACTCCAAAAATAATACTTCTCTAAATAAATGTATATGAAAATCCCTGTTTTTCTTCAGTGTACAGGAGGTACTGTGTTTTTTTCACACAGCGGATGAAACGCATACAGTAGAAAAGAAACGCATACAGTACCTCCTGACAAAAATTAAGAAACTGATATCACAGATTTTATTATAATATTCTTATGTTGTTAAACATAATATATATATATATATATATATATATATATATATATATATATATATATATATATATATATATATATATATATATATATATATACATATATTATCATAATCATAACACTTTATTTGAATTTTTTTGTGTGGATTTTTTCTAATCGCAAATCACAATTTTAACCAGATTAATCACAATTAGATATCTTGCCCAAATTGTGCAGCCCAATACACTAATGTGAGTTTGTTGACATGTATTTGCAAAGTTACTTAGAATGTCTAAAGTGGGCCATCATAATAAAGTGTTACCAAATATAATTATTCCCCCCTCCTAAAATAGCTATTGATTATTTTGAACTAGATATTTACTGCATTAAACAGTTTGGTCACACTTTATATTTGGGTAGAACTACTAACTAAATATTACCTATTACTTTTGCCTCTATAAACTCCTAATTACTGCTTATTAATAGTGAGTAAGGTAGTTGTTAGGTATTGGGTTTAATACCTTAAGGGATGTAGAAAAGGCATTAATATGTGCTTTATAAGAACTAATAAACAGCCAATATCATAAAGTGTTACCAACAGGTTAACTGGAAATGTTGGTTCTTCTGACGTTTTTTATTAAAATATATATATATATATAAAAGGTAAAATATAAAATAAATTACACATTTCACTGGTGTGAAAATATTCACACACCCACTCGGGTGTTCGAATATGTTACTCCGCTCCAGCATTGACTGCAGGCATACATCCCCTCCTCTCTTATGCAGATCCCTCTATTGACTTCACAGGGATCATCCTGCCATCTGTATTCCAGAGAAGGACCATAGATTCCTTTCAACTGATACTCAACACTGACCACCTTAAGGACACTCAAAGGACATTCTGAGCCTTCCAGAAACTGCTGCATGTACTGTACAAAACATGCTTTCATAACTGCAGCGAGCAACGTCAGTCCTTAATCAGTGTGAACGTTAAAGTCGTGACTCTTTTTCATTTAAGATTTGCAACAACAATGAAATGTACAAAGTCTTCTAAGCCAGCAAGTCAACCTTAAAAAGTCATTTGGAGCTCCACATAGTGAGGCGATAGAGAGAGGAGAGAGAGAGACTGCTTCTCTTTCAATCTTTTTTCATCACAACAGAAGCTGACAACTGACAGCTGCAGCCCTCCATCTGAAAAACACACACACACACTGTCATCACGGGCACAGCGATGCCCTCGGAGACAGCAGGTATCCACAGTATGTGACAATAACCAGCTCTGTTATGCAGATCTGGAAACAAACACACATACGCACACCGCACACACACACTGCTGAACAGCCCTGGCATAGTTGGTAAAAGAAAAGGAAAATGCTGAACTATAAGGAGAAATATGAACTTATTTCCCTTCTCAGTGCTTAGGCAAGCTGTGCCAGTTCCTCTCTGGGACATGACGTCCATAAAATGTACAGTATATTAACCCGTAAACCCATACCTCAAGTCTTTATAAACCCAGGTCGTCATTCACTACCCTCCCCCTCAACCTTCTTAGTATTCCTTTATCCATTCATTATAAACAATATAACAAGAAAAAAATATATAAAAGAATGTTTGAAGGGTAACACTTTACTTGAAGGGGTGTGCATAAGACTGACATGACACCTTCATAATCATGTCATGACACGTGTCATGAATATGAAGGAGTTTTTATGCACGTTTATAACAACTGTCATTAAGTGTCATTCGCTTAATTATGTCATTTTTAATGCAATGATGACATTTCGGAGATGTCTTTGTTATGACAACTTGACATAAACCAATACATCATAACCTGTCAGTGTCTTTGTCATGACAACTTGACATTACCAAGACAACATAACCTGTCATAAACAGACATGAAATGACATAGCAGATTAATTATCAAATTTAAGAAACTACTTAGCTTTTTGGGTTTACATTACATTAGTTGCTAGGCAACGTGGGGGAGAGGACGCTGGCGTTGTCTGTTCGCCGCTTCTCCACCCACAAATCATGTTAACTTTACTATTAAATTTAGATTTTATTTTCTTATTTTTGTGAGTAGTCTAACAGAGCTACAATTGGGACTGTTGCTGATTGCTGGCAGCCACTCAGAGGACGTTATTTGCCGTTTTTTCACCGCTTCTCTTCTGTTTTTGTTTGAATTTGTGGTTGGTTTTGGTGTGAAGGACATTTGATGTTGCTCGCTGCGGCTGCTCACTGGTGGTCTCCCTCGGGCTTGAACTGCATGGTGGCTGAAGTTTGCACCAGGCTAGCGTCATCAGCATCCGGCATGATGTTGAGATGTAATTTTTACTTGTTATTCATGTATTGTTATTTTTTCCCTTTGTTGCACTTTGAGATTCTTCGGAATGAAAAGTGCGTTATAAATAAAATCTATTATTATTATTATTATTATTATTAAACTGTCATGTGGTTGGTTTTGACGTTGGCTGTCATTAGGCTATCATGTCATGATTTTTTTATAAATTTAATTTGTCAATTACATGTCATTAAGTGTCAATACTCTGTCAAATTATTTTATAACATTGTCATGAATATATTTCCTGACCTAAACTACAGTGGTACAAGTTGAATTTGTCATTAACATGTCATTAAGTGTCAATACTGTGTCAAATTATTTCATAACATTGTCATGAATATATTTCCTGACCTAAACTACAGTGGTACAAGTTGAATTTGTCATTAACATGTCATTAAGTGTCAATACCGTGTCAAATTATTTCATAACATTGTCATGAATATATTTCTTGACCTAAACTACAGTGGTACAAGTTGAATTTGTCATTAACATGTCATTAAGTGTCAATACTCTGTCAAATTATTTTATAACAGTGTCATGAATATTTAGCTTGACCTGAAATAAGGCATCATGGAGGAAATCGTACAGAGTCATTAAAAACTATTAATATAACTCAAAATGATAGAGTGGCATAGACATACACCTATATGATGATGTCTATGGTGGCACCACTGGTTATGTGTACGCTGTAACAGATGTTGGCAGAGCCTCAGTCAGGTTAGTTTGTTTAGGTGTTTAATGTCAATTCAGTTTGCAGTAAGTAAAAACAATTCACAACAACGTTATTTTGGGTTTAATATACTTTATTTAAACTTTCGCTCACTCTTTAACGAATAGTTTGAGTTTATTCTTACCATTTCTTTGTTTGTCTGTTTGTTATGTCGGAGTCCCGTGTGCTGGTGCACCGTCAAAAGGGGCTCGGGCGGAAACGTTGGCCATAGATATAATGTTCCGCCTAGGCTGTAGCGGCAACCATTCCTTGTTCAGCCCGGGGTGGGGCTCTAAAGACTATTCCTCTTATTTTTATACATCGGAAGATAATTTATAAAGTGAAGTAATTTGACAAAGTGTTATTTTTCTGTGTTTGTTTATGTGTGCATATGATGTTGATATATATATGTTTATTTTGTGTAATGGCCATTATTTGTGTACGTGTTTTCCCCTTTTTGCGTTAATTGGTGCTGGTCACCTATAAATTCATGCTTTGTGTTTTTAAGAGTCAGTTCTGTGAGAGGGCAGGTCTTAAAAATTAAATGATTGATTTTATTTCTCGAACTCCTTTTCATATTTTTAAGACATTTGAAATTGTCTATTATCTAACCTTCTGTTGAAGCTGGTGGTTTTATTTTTAAACTTAATAAATAAAATAAAACATTATGAACTGAAAGATATTAATGATGCTGTTATTAAAAAATTATTTGACAGCGTATTAACACCTACCCAGCTAACAATTTTAGGTTATAAGAACGTTTCCCTAACGTTCCCATTAAGTTCTAAAAACGTTTTTGAACGTTCTAGGAACGTTGAAATGTCCAGTTTGTGGAACGTTGTATTAACGTTCTCATTAGGTTCTAAGAACGTTAAATAACGTTCTTATAATGGTGTGGAGTATGATCAAATAAAATATTCCTGTTTTCTCCTTTAATGTCCTTGCTTTTGTTTATTGACATCTTATACTTTCTTAAAAAAAGCTAAAACCACTTTTATAATTGACTTTTATATTTATATTACATTTATATTTAATACATAATTAGTTTACTAGATTTTTCTTCTGATTGTAAAAAAATAAATATATACTCGAAAATAGCATTTAAGTATTATTAAGTTGTCTCTGGATATACAAATTATGTATCTGAAGTTTGAGAAAAAAGCTGTATGACTAATTTGTAACGACTAATACTTTTTTAAATGTAGTAACGTTTTTAAAACGTTCCACTAACAATGTAAGAAAAACGTTTTATAGGTAACGTTTTTAGAACGTTACTCAACAGCAAATAACGTTGGCACAACGTTCTAATAACGTTACTGCAAGAACGTTTTTTGATAACTTTGAGAGAACTTTTAGAGAACGTTAGCCAACGTTCTGAGAACGTTCCCTGTTAGCTGGGTAATTACATTTTAATGACAAATTAAACTTGTGCCACTGAAAAAAATTTATGACATTATAATGGCCTCAGTCAACATCATTACCAACCACATGGCAGTTTAAGGTTAACCCTACATACCTGTCAAGTATCCCGTTTTGGCCGGGAAAGTCCCGTATTTTACCCTTCTTTCCCGCCGTCCTCCCGTATTTGTATTTTCCCGTAAATCTCCCGTATTTTAACCTGCGTTATTAAAAAATAATAATACCGGAGTAAAAGAACAAAAAAACATTTCCAATCTGAGCTATGTAACTAGCCTCGCGATAACTGCCATCTGCAGTAGCCTACAGGTGGCCGTTGTCGCGAGGTTATAGTGTGTGTGGTCAGATGACGACGAGTGACAACGCGGGGAAAAACAAAACAGACGGATGATGGACGTAACTAACGATAGAGACGGAAGGCACTCCTGCCAACAAACCCAAACCCTGTGTAAATACCGGGATCAATGGGACAGCGAATTTAATTTTCTGAAGAGGAGCAGGTGGGGGACAGTCACGCGTTTTGTAAGTTTTGTAAATGCGCCTTCATCATGTGCGACAGGGGAAGATCTTTTAAAGTGACAGTATTCACTTATAATAACAATGTAAAGAACAGAAGTAATTGCTCACTAAATATGCTCTGTTCTTGAGTAAATAACTTCAGTACCTTTAAGAAGGATTAAATATATAATTCTTAACTTATGCAGTGCAAACTAATAACAATTTATGTATATTTCCCACTTGATAAGTTGTTATACATGTAGGAAGAGCACAGGTACAAATAAAATGTATTATTATTATGGGTTTATGTGAGGATTTAACCCCATCCCCCCCCCCCCCCCCCCCATCTATCCCGGATTTTGATACCCAAAAGTTGACAGGTATGTAACCCTATAAGATAAGTAGTTTCTTAAATTTGATAATTAATCTGCTATGTCATTTCATGTCTGTTTATGACAGGTTATGTTGTCTTGGTAATGTCAAGTTGTCATGACAAAGACACTGACAGGTTATGATGTATTGGTTTATGTCAAGTTGTCATAACAAAGACAACTCCGAAATGTCATCATTGCATTAAAAATGACATAATTAAGCGAATGACACTTAATGACAGTTGTCATAAACATGCACAAAAACTCCTTCATATTCATGACACGTGTCATGTCATGATTATGAAGGTGTCATGTCAGTCTTATGCACACCCCTTCAAGTAAAGTGTTACCGTTTGAAGTATTTTTTTCTACAACAATAATTGAATCTCTAATGATTCAATAAATGCAATTCACCTTTATTCCTCAATGTGGCAACGTCTGATACACAATAATGACGTGATTTGCACTCACAGTTACTGCAGGCAGAAAACAAAAGAATAGGAAGTATCAGCAAAACTTGAAATGGCTCAGGGATTTACTGTAGAGCAAGTATTGACCGCAAAAAAAATATTAGTGTCACTGTCACTTGATGGATCTGGTGAAGAAGCTGTCAGCGATCTAAGTATTGATTTTGAAGATGTTTAAAATGATACTTTTGAGAATATGGTTGAGTTTGCAATTATGAGCCAGATGCGGAATTTACTGCACAAATGAGCTCTGATGGTGACACTGATCAGAGTCCTGCAACAGGTCTGAGCTCTGATGGTGGAGCCCTGAGATCTGATGGTGACACTGATCAGAGTCCTGCAACGGGTCTGAGCTCTGATGGTGGAGCCCTGAGCTCTGATGGTGACACTGATCAGAGTCCTGCAACGGGTCTGAGCTCTGATGGTGGAGCCCTGAGATCTGATGGTGACACTGATCAGAGTCCTGCAACGGGTCTGAGCTCTGATGGTGGAGCCCTGAGATCTGATGGTGACACTGATCAGAGTCCTGCAACGGGTCTGAGCTCTGATGGGGGAGCCCTGAGATCTGATGGTGACACTGATCAGAGTCCTGCAACAGGTCTGAGCTCTGATGGTGGAGCCCTGAGATCTGATGGTGACACTGATCAGAGTCCTGCAACGGGTCTGAGCTCTGATGGTGGAGCCCTGAGATCTGATGGTGACACTGATCAGAGTCCTGCAACGGGTCTGAGCTCTGATGGTGGAGCCCTGAGCTCTGATGGTGACACTGATCAGAGTCCTGCAACGGGTCTGAGCTCTGATGGTGGAGCCCTGAGCTCTGATGGTGACACTGATCAGAGTCCTGCAACGGGTCTGAGCTCTGATGGTGGAGCCCTGAGCTCTGATGGTGACACTGATCAGAGTCCTGCAACGGGTCTGAGCTCTAATGGTGGAGCCCTGAGCTCTGATAGTGACACTGATCAGAGTCCTGCAACGGGTCTGAACTCTGATGGTGGAGCCCTGAGCTCTGATGGTGACACTGATCAGAGTCCTGCAACGGGTCGGGTTTGTAGCGCGGATGAAAAATAGGTGCAATATTTCTGTGGCGAGGTGAAAGAGAGAGAGAGAGAGAGAGAGAGAGAGAGAGAGAGAGAGAGAGAGAGAGAGAGAGAGAGAGAGAGAGAGAGAGAGAGACCGGGGCGCGATTGTGAATGAGCGTCACCTGCGAGCCACACCGGTCTCCAGTCCTCTGAGGGAGCTCGGAGGCATATAAGGACGAGAGATCACCAGACCTGGATTTGACGTTGAGTTGTGTTTACGTTTTATTATTTGTGTGCGCGTAGCAGATGTCCATGGGGGGCTGCCCACGTTACTTCCATTTTGTTTGGTTATAGTCTTTTAAATGTTCACCGGTTCCCGCCTCCTTCTTCCCCCCTTGAACATATTGTAGGCTATTTCTATGTCCAAATTACCATTACACATACACGCAACAACGATATGCCATTTGACCCATCACGTCACCACCACTGCGACATTGAAACTTCTGTTGATGCCTCTCGTAACCCAGAAGGAGCGAGCGTTGCAGGAGTAGCAATGGATGAAGTAAAAGTAAAGTTGGTGAGTGGAGTAGCTATATGAAATTGTTGACAACGAGTCTTTAAAGGCACTTTTGCCTGTTTCATTAGCCCATTCATGACACTGTTGTGATGTTGAGAGAGGTGCAGGATAAAAAATAAAGCATTTTAATTTGAATGATTTTAGCGTGTGTGATTTATCGCGGGCACGGGTCGGGAAACGGGCCAAATATTAACGGGTCTGGGCGGGTGCGGATTTAATTTTGATAATTTCATGGGTCGGATCTGGTGCTAAACCTTGCGGATACGGGTGGAGGCGGGTCTCCAAAAAGGGACCCGTGCAGGACTCTGACACTGATGATGGTGAGTTTTAGACAATTGCAGTGGTTAGAGAGCCATTACATATAGTTCTGGGTCACTAAAGACTCGAATATGTAATAATGATTCGTGAAACATTCAGAGAAATAGAGAAATATTGGGAATCAACAATTGGGATCAACAAATGAACAGCCTGAAAAAATTTGGTGTTCATACTTGAGTTTACTTACTTTATAAGGGGTGATGAATTGAGAAATCAACTTTCCTATGTGAAATGAAATGGTAATAAAATGAAATGGTAATGATAAATGAAAGGTCATGGTAATATAAGAATATCCTGTAATTTTCAGAGCTGAAAACCTCCTTGTTAGTCAAAGAAAAGCTTTTATTGTCAGCTGGCTCATCAAACGATCGATCTGTGAATGTTCTCACCGATTTGCACCTGACTTGTTACATATAAATAACATAGGCCTATGTGGAGCTAAACAGGATTGATCAACCAATCAATAAATATGCCATAAGCTTCCGTCGGAATCCACTGTTACCAATGTATGGTTGAACTTTAATTTTAAAAACTTGGGTAAAGACATTGCGCGTTTGTTCGCTTGTTGGATCTGTCCGGCGCGCTGTTTTATGAGGTTGCGGACATGGGCAGCTGGAATCGTTTTTAAACAAGAGACTGGATTTGCAGACAGAATGAGATTAAAAATGAAGCTATGCCTTCTGGATCCAACAGGATTGATGCAAAATAATTTGAGTAAAAAATATATATTAATTTTTTTTATAAGTGACAGTATTGCATTGTTAAGTTTGATATCTAATGATTATGTGTACGTGTCTAACTAAACATAACTTCCATGCTCTCAGAGGCTGGAGTATCCTTTGTATCTGAGGTGTTGCTCGTTCATTGTCCTGAGATTCGGGATCAGACTCAGACATGAACGGGCCAGGGCTTCTTAAATAGAGAAATAACATTCCTTTCTTGATGTGCATTGTTCACTCTCTTGACTTGATATTTGAAGGAAAAAATACAATCACGGAAGTTTTGATCATGCTGCTTTGTCTGCAGTGAAGTTTTGCAGATGCGTGTGTGTGTGTGTGTGTGTGTGTGTGTGTGTGTGTTAGGGACGCAGTTTGAGACCAACTTGAGTTGAAAACCAACTTGAGTTTTCATAGGCCACATACACACTGTTTTTGACCAATTCAATATGAAAATTTTTATTATTATATATTGTGATAATTATTAAAATCATTAAATAATAAAATACATTTTATTTTACTGTAAAAGTACAATAATAATATTAATATCTTAATGTCTTATGACAGTATACCATCAGTCTTTTATTTGGATGGGTTCGCGTCAAATAAATATATGCATCACCGCTTGGGTGAAGGCATTGTGTGCTCATTTTCACTCACAGAATGACTTGACTTAAATTAAATAAACCAACCCATTCTGAAACTCTTAAACACTGTATCATGAACTACATGTGTACATGTTTTTACTTCATTAAGCCCTCACGATTTGACAGTAGCACTAAGCCATATCCCGGTATCGATTATATATTTCATTATATTGTGCAGCCCTTATACACTGAGCACAAAAATGTCTAAAAATCATGTTTAAATCTGATCGGCTGGCAAATCAAGGTGTTTTTATTGGTCCAATGAGAGTCAAGTCATAAATGAGAGTCATAAAATCATGTTTACAAGACACCAGGCTCCTACAAAAAAGCACTTCAAGAACTAGATGCTGGATCTGGCAAACTTTGCATGATGGCCTGACAGTGTCTTCCTGTTTAAGTGGGTGGTTCTTGGCTAGAATATGCTTAAAGCGGGTCATGAATTAAGGAATCGATTCTTTTGACATAAAAGACATCATTGTACTATACAAATATCCTGTAAGTTTCAGACTTCAAAACTTCCTTGTTAGTCTAAAAACTGCTTTGATTGAAACCAAGCTGCCAAGCGACTCATTTCAGAGTTTGCCTCAGTATGTCATCATTGTGCGACAAAAGACCACCTCTGCAGATCAACGGCTAGATTTACAAAAATGATATAATGAGAATGTACAACCTGAATCCATTTTCCAAACTGTGCTTTTGTCTTACGCTGAATCATTATGGTACACTTAAAATAAGTGATTATATTGGGAGGACTATATTTCAGACCGGCCTGGTTGGAACCGTTGCGGAGGAGCACAGTACCTGCGTCACTCGCCATAGACATAAACAGAGAGAAGTAGCTCCGGCTGTAATGTTCTTCCGCAAGACACATGCAGTTCTGTTTATTGAGCACTATAAAGTTACCAAAAGTTACGGACATCAGCTTTAAGTTCCAGATCGCATCAGTAAAACATTTACTGTGGATTTTATTTTTTGTATTTTTTTTAAAGACACAGATCGATCAGAAAAGTCAGAAAGACTTCAAATAAAAGAGGATGCAATGCTGACTATAGGCTATTGGATCTGAGTAAAAAGTGTCACTATTCCTTCGGCTTACTTTACTTTCACTTTACTAAAAATGATGAACAAGGATCGAGGAACATATTTTTCATTCACATACTTCAAACACTCTTAGTTATCTTTTGTTGATGACAACTGTGGTAACTCCAAGAACATAAACTTTATGTGTGGCTGAATTTCACCGGTTGCCATTTTTCAACATCAACATTTTTCAAAACAATTCCACACGTGTTACGACAGGGATGTTGAAAATGATTTTAATATAGGGTTGTGTCAGTGGACTATATCATTGTGATGTTTTACTGTAAACATTGTCAACTTCCAATTTAGGGGACATCGCCCAACTCTATTTTAACATGCAAATCTGTTACCCAGTCATAGATGAGGTCATTTACTTCCAAGTCTTGAATGAGGCATGTCGAGGGTCAAAAGCAGGATAAAAAATAGCCCATTCTAAATTGTCTTTTGATGCAAAAATCTTGCTATAATAATAAATGTTAAAAAGTATAAATTATAAATAAAATAAAAAAATTCTGTTAATGACACATTTAAAACAATAGCTCTGCAAAACCACTTTTATAGTAAACAAAACAAATATTCAATTTGGTAAAATAAAATTAAAGAGAATGGTATGAAATGTGTCAAAAATACAACAATATAAATAAACCAATAAGTCAGCACTCTCATATAAACACTTGGAAATGAACTAATTTAGCTCTAAATTTCCATCTTGCAATTTTCTAGTCATTGTTTAAGGTTCATTAATGAAAATAAAATATAAAATAAATTCAATAAATTAATAAGATAAGTTAAAGCTGCAAGCAGCATTTAGCGGGGTTCAAGCATTTAAGGCCTTTTAAGCACAGAGGTTTTATTTAGCAAGATTTTAAACACTGAAATAATAGATGGAAAAGTCAATTTACAGCCAATATAGGTAATTTTGCATAAATCCCAAAAGTAGGTTTTTGGAAAAAGCCAAAATACCCATTTTTTTCCCAGGGTAACAAGCCAATCCGTTTTATCCGCCTTGAGCCAAGGATCCCAGCGATATAAGACACTTGAGGCTACGCTCAACGGTTTAGGAGTTATGAGCCATTTGGTACTTTTGCTCGCTGTAGGCTGCCCCCGTCAGGCCGGTCGAGGCGTGCTTCGGTGACGTTGGTAGTTTGTGTGCGTACTACCAGCCCAGAAAGTTTCAAGTCTCTACGACTTACGGTTTGGTCTGCCCAATTAGTTTTAGATGGAGAATGATGCATCATGGGAAAATTAACAATAACAATAGGGTTTCTAGCCTTACGGCTTGAACCCCAAATGAAATTAAATAAAAGTGCCAGAGCATATCATTTCTTAAAGTCTCATACCCCTTTATAGAAATACTTTCAATTATTTTTAAAGGGTTTAATAGTTACTGCACAACAGGAATGACCTGACTGTAGACCAGAAGCTATGATCGGCTGATAGGATTGTTGTTCTACATGTCCTATACTTGTAGAATCATATTGAACATCATCTTTTGGACCTGCTCTCTGGCTTAGAGAGTTTTGATGTTTCCTCTAACAATCCAAATCTGATCCTCGCTGTCTCCCCATCTTTGGTTCGCTCCATAAGAACCATATGATTCAGCTCCATCCCTGCTTTAGCCCGCAGGCTGTCAGACGGCTGTTTAAATAGACAATTTCTGTAGTCCATTACGGCTGATAAATTGGATTTAGACCAGAGAAGCGGCGCGAATGAGTGGCTAAATACAATGCTTGACACATTCTCTTGGCTGAGAAATGCTTGTGCTGGCTGCTACGGCTAGAGCAGTAAGACAATTATCATACGGAGAGTGGCAGAGTCCTCGATCAGGCCTAAAAACAGAAGCAGGCAGACAGGCATGGGTCTCAGGTTTTTGGAAAAAGAAGTCGTTTATGCAGGACTTTCTTCTCATTTGTTTCTGCTTTTTCTCATCTCAGTTTGGACAGCATTTAGAGTTTGTTTAGCAGAGCTGAGCCAAGAACTGAAATGATCTGGAATGTATTGCCCAGGCGAAAAAAACAACATAAAATAAAATAAAAAATACATGAAAATATGCATTGTCTCCTTTTTTCACTCACTTGACAGGTCGTCTCAATTAGCTATTGTTTTAAACATCCAATCTTGTTATTTTATGAGGTGGATGTTGCATCTGTGTGTTTGTGTTTGTCATCAAAAGAAGGTTTGAACGCATCTTTGTGGACAAGAACTCAATGCAAGTTGGAGGTGGCTGTCAGTTTGCAGAGAACAAGAATAAAAGTTTACGAGGAGACAAGACAGAGAGAGACAAATGAATATAATTTCCCATTTCCTTCAATCCACAAAATACAATTTTCTTTTTATGATAATGTTCTGTAAAAGGGACAACAGAATTTGTATTCACTGTGATTTAATCTAAAGCTCATACTAAATCTTGTCTCAGAGTCTCAGGAGACTGCGCTGTGTCGGATTTCATATCATTTTCAATTGACGGCTATAACATCAAAACTAGAGGATTGCTGAAGCTAAACTTTCCTCTATAGGACATTGTAAACTGTTGCACAAGTGGACAACTTTGCGATTTAAATCAATATTTCATGTACATTTTTATTCATATAAAGTAACCATGAAACAAGTATAATAATAAAATAACTATAATGATAATTAATAGTATAATAAACTTGAATTTTAATAAATATATAATATAATATAATATAATATAATATAATATAATATAATATAATATAATATAATATAATATAATATAATATAATATAATATAATTTAATATAATATAAAATATAATATAATATAATATATGTGCTGTCAAACGATTAATCGCGATTAATCACACCCAAAACATCCTTAACTATATACATGTATGAGTGTGTGTTCAAATACAGTATACATAGTAATTATACACACACTGTACATTACTTTTGTTGGTTTAACTTAAAAAAGTAAGTAACCTGGTTGCCTTAATATTTAGAGTTTATTGAAATTGAAAATTTGAGTTGATACAATGAAAATTGGAATACAATGGAAATTTGTTCAATAAATAGAAACTCAAAATATTATTCTATCTGAGCCACATAAAACATTTGATAAATCATGAAAATAGCACTATTTGGCATGTTTCACTGCATCATCAGAAATAAAACACACACAATTACCCAATATGCTTACTAATAATATTTTAATAAAGGTTGTCGAATCTCAAAAAATTTTCATTTGTTTTAACTCAAAATTTTAATTTCAATGAACTCAAAATTTTAAGGCAACCAGGTAACTTTTTTTCTAAAAAAAAAAAATGTCACAGTGCAGTACACACACACATATTATGTAAACACAAAATGTTATTTCTATATTATAAACTGTTATTAAAAAGTATTTTGGATGCGATTAATCACGATTAATCATTTGACAGCCCTAAATATAATATAATATAATATAATTCATATAATATAATATCAATTAATATTTAGCAATAATGTCTGACTGACTGTACATTACCCCTTATTTAAAACAAACATCATGAATATTAATTATGTTACCTCTACTTGTTACAGTTATACCATGTCATCCTAAAGTAACCATGAAAAACTAAATAGCTTTTTGTTTTTTGCTTTTTTGTACGGAATAGTGCAGTATTTATTATAAATGATTTATCCGTGTACATCATTAATTATATTTTTTTCATTCATGTGCCCTCGTAATCTTTAAAGCAGAAACTTCTCCTCTCTCTTGCAACAACGCATGTTCTCTTCTCCGATAACGTGTTTACTGGCATGAGGCCGGGAAAACCTGTCAATAACATAAGATCACATCGATAGCAAACCACAACGATCCAATCAATTCCTGATGGACAAAATCAAGTGATTTTGATCGAGACTTTGAGTTTGTAGCACTCACTTGGAGTTATCCTCCATGACCTTGAAGCTGGCATCTAAATGTATTCTGTGCATGGACTGGCCCTTTAAATGCGCTGGTTTCATCAATGGATTCAGTCAATTAGGATTCAGTGACATATAATGGCTGCTAATTTGTCAGCGTGTGATTTGAAAGCATTGAAAATTAATTATTTTACCATTCAAATGCTAATTGCACCGTTATTTATAGAGTATAATAGTGCTCCTCTTCACGCTGCCTGAAAGACAAAAGGCTCCTGTGACACTCAAACACGCACATACACAACCATGTAGAGCCGCACAGATGGAAATCACACACACGGGGCTAAAAGATAACCTTAGTCTGTAAGATTAATGAAGAAGTGTTTCATAACTGCATGGACAGCAGTTTCGTTCACCTATTTGTCTTCGCAATATTGATAAATATGCAGTCGGCAACTAAGCCTCCAGTTAACCTGAAAGTGCCTCAGTTACGAGGCAAATACGAGACTCATCTGCGGGGATACAAATAGTAGAGGATTCCAGAACTGACAGCTCTCCTTCAATGTGTCACGGGTGAGCTCTCTCGCAATGATCCCGAAGCGTTCTCGTCAGGGCCGGGCGGCATCTTTCTGATACACAGCTTTATATCGGGCCATTAAGGAACTAATATCATGATTTAGGCCCGTGGAATTGTCGCCTTTATGGCCCGAGTGCGTTTTTTTACAAGCTGCGCAGATTAGTTTCTGTCTATCGCTCAGGGTAAAATGTGTAATCTAACATCTCATAAGAGCAAGAAAAGGATGATAAGAGCGGAATTTTTCTTGCCTTTAAAATCTAACCTTCAAAAATGGATTTGCGAGTGTGTCAAGATAAGCTGGGAATATAAACCATTAAACATTGCCTAAACGGCTAAATGGGCTAAATAACAACAGTTTTAATAAGACTGCTGTTTGTGACATTGACATTTGTTTGCATGCTATTGGAATATTGTTTCGGATGCGATATAATCCATTGGTACATGTTGACTTGAGGAACATCTGGAGGCAGGCAACAGGCTGGAATTGTAGTTATTCCATTAAAAATGGAATTATAATAAAGATTTATCCTCTACACTCTTACAAATGAAAGTTCTTTATTGGCATTTTGGGTTCAATGGAGAACATTAAAGTAAATGCTCCATTCTACAAAAGGTGCTATAGTGTGAAAAGATTATTTTAGTGTTCATCATTAGTCTTCATTAGTCCGACTATGTGATGTCAGAGAAGCAACTATTCAAACATATCATTTTTGGAGGTTGATTAAATAAATGCTTGTTTTTATATAAGGAGGATGTTTTAAGCATAGACTGTAAACAAATATGGACCTGGTGTCCGTGACGTCACCCATAGGATTCCGATAAGCCTTTCTGAAGCCTCAAGTAGAGACGAGCTGTCTGGCAGTTGCTACTTGGCAACCCGTCGTCGTGAGTCACGCCCAGATAACAGAAAATGGGCAAAGAGCCGGGATGTGGGCGGAGCTTAGGTGACAATGACTATAGACCGCAGATAAATGGCTATCCACCTGTCACTCAAAATAACCACGCCCCTTAATTATGCAGAACTTAATGGCTTTATAAAGTGTAAAACGAATGAGTTTTACACAAAAAAAATCTTCCCTACAGTTGTCATAAAGGGCAAAATTAGCCGTATAGACCAAAACCACAATTTGTACCAGGCTGTAAACATGTTTTTTTCTGCTGTAAAGTTGGGAATTTTAACATGGGCTCAATGAGATTCTGCTCCCTTCTGGAGCCTGCCTCTAGTGGCCGGTCGAGGAATTGCAATTTAAATTACTTCTGTACTGGCTTCGAGAGAGACCGCGGGAGGTTAACGCTTGGTTTTAAGCAATGAAATTTAAAAAAATGTGACATAATGAATGTCTTTTTATTGAAAATTATTCAATTTGACCTTTGATTTAAAGTTTACTTAAATAAAGTTTACTTAAAAAACCTCACTCCTCTGATCCCAAGAGACGCTCTAGCGACCGACGCTAGAGGTTGTAGCCTTTAGCCTCCTTGTTAGAGCGTCCGACTCTCATGCCAGCGGATCCGGGTTTGAGTCAAGCTTGGAGCGTGTGATTCGACCAGGAGGTGTTGCATTGGTGCCGTGACCCAGATGGTAGTGAGGTTTAGGGGGTTGGGTGTACCAGACGCCAGCTAGTAGTTGATGTGCGAGTAAACCTCACTCCTCTGACCTCAAGAGACGCTCTAGTGACTGACGCTAGAGGTTGCAGCTTTTAACCTCTTTGTTAGTGCGTTCAACTCTAATGCCGCCGGACCCGGGTTCGAGACCCGCTTGGAGCAGGCGGTTCAAACAAGAGGGGCTACATATAAACATAAGTAAATACAAAACACAACTCATTTACATAATTTCACAATAAAACCTAAGCCACCTAACCCAACTACAATAATTTAACACTAAATAACTCTAATACTCTTATACTCTACACTGTAAAAAAAAGGCAAATTTCGAACTTTTGCAGTACAATTGACTTGGATGTTTAAGTTATTTCAACTTAAATTATGTTAAACTGACTTTAAAAAAAATGAGTTACATCTTGTATAACTAATAAAAACAAGTTTAACATTTCTTAACTTATATTGATGAGTTAAAACAATGTAAAAACATATGTTGTCATAACTTATTGATCATATAATTTTTTACAGTGTAGTACTAATATTAGCAAATTAGTCAGTATTCTTGGTATACAAACCAGCTTAATGTTTCTGCAAGTATTTTTCAGAAATATGACCCTATTTGCCATCTCTTATTTAAGGCCACCATTATTTTAGAGAGTATCACCTTTTTATTTCCATGGCGTCATGTTTCTCACATGACACACCACTGCCACAATAGTGAAATATGACTGATGTAGCCTTTTTTTCCGGTAGTCCTACTTTATTAAAAATATTCACGTCACAAACTATCTGCTATCCAATTTTTCACATATGTGTAAGTGTATGTGATTTGTCATTTAAAACCCTTTAGAATGATCATGTTAACAGATCTATAATGTGCAATGAGGGATGCCATGTTAGTTTGCGCCGCAATTCAGAGAATCTGAACAACGCCTCCCAAAATACATGACGGTAAGTGACCGGTGAAGTAGAAGAAAAACATAGTCTTGACACATTGACACATAGTGAAATTATAATTAAAAAGGATTATTATTGCCACTTCCATAATTTATCAGTGCATATTTAACAAACATTCTTGTGCATTTAAATGCCTGAAACCTAAAACATCATGTGGCTGAAAACACTGAATAGTTGTGTCTGTCTCTGACTCAGTGCCAGCCAAAGTGCGAAAGCATGTTTGAATTTAGCAGTTGATCATGTGATGCACTGAATATTGCAATCGACATCTCAGGCATTTAAGTGGCACTGAAATGAAGCACCAAAATCTGCGTTCTGATTCGGTCACATACCGGTTATATAGGTACCAGTGCCATACTGGTACCGGGTTTCGGTACCCAACCTTAGTCAAAAGACCAAGGGAAATTTGATTTCTTATCTCATGACCCCTTCAAGAGTGTACCTTTGACAAACAAGCTGTATTACCTATCATCTGCATATATAATTGTTTTAAGAGACCCTCAGGTGTTCCATTTTTGACACAGGCCCACACTAAAATGCGTTGATGGCACTGCGCCCAATGTGCCTGGCAGCGCAACCCTCATCTGGGCAGCTGCAGACCGTGGCCCATTTAACAATGTTAACATATTTATGCAGGGGGAAGCTGAGATGATGGCCAACTCATGAGTCCTGGTGACAGGTACTCGTTTAGACCATCTCCTCTGCCATTTCTACCCCTCCCAGATCAAATGGAGACCATCTGTCTGCATGGCGACACAAACACACACGCACGCAGACAGATGTAAATGCCTGAACAGCGCAGCCCTCGATGATGAGTCTCTGCGTCTCCCAAGAGCCGCATCTGCAAATAATGATAGATGCTGGTCATTTCTCAGGGATTGATCCTGTGCATCTTCTCTGGGCCGGTTCTGGCTGCAGCCTCCGAGCACTCTCTTCTTCGGCCCCACAGCTATCACACTCAATCCTGAATAATAAATACCGGCTAGCATTTCAGGCCAAAACTGCAACTCATCCGAGCTAATGTTTCCTCTAAAACTAGACAGAACAAAAGGTGTAATCCTAGACCGACCGGGACATCGTTTTATGAGGGCCATTTTGGGATTAAACCATGTAAACGTCAGTGCTGCCTTTAAACTGATAAATCGGAGTCTATTTCTTTGGTATCGCTTTACTCGCCGTGACCCGATTAATGGAGAATTTCCTCTATACGACTAAATATAAAATCTGTATACTTTCATATCCAAAATAAGTGGTGCACCATTTAGAACTGCACTGGGAATTGCCTTAAGATTCAAGATGAATTCCTGAACTTCAACTGATGTAGCATAAGGATTGCGGATTTTCAATTGACTTTCAATGACTTTCAAGGAAAACAGACAGACAGACAGACAGACAGACAGACAGACAGACAGACAGACAGACAGACAGACAGATAGATAGATAGATAGATAGATAGATAGATAGATAGATAGATAGATAGATAGATAGATAGATAGATAGATAGATAGATAGATAGATAGATAGATAGATAGATAGATAGATAGATAGATAGATAGATAGATAGATAGATAGATGTGAGCAATCTAACACAATTTTTCAAGCATTTGTGTGTGTGATAAAACATGTGCTCTCATTGTTTTCATTGCCACAGAGGAAGTACGAAACAATATCTTGGTGCAAGAGCGAACACTGTGCTCAGTAACCACGGAATGGGCTCTTATACTCGACTAGTGTGCCTCTTCTCAGAGCGTTTGCCCATTACGTTGTTGGGTAGAGTGTGCTATCAGAGGTGAAGGGGCTTTCATCTGTTAAGTGTAATTTAAATCTCATTCATTGATTCGGACTTGAAGTGGTGCTCAGGCTAATTCCAGCGGAACAGTAATTCTTCACACCCCTGGATGCGAGCAGCCGTGGACGAGAGTAAGGGGCTGTGGCTGACAGACCTCACGTGCCTCAGTAATGCACAGAGACAAGGGGAGGGAGGCAGGAGGGGGGCTGGTGGAGGGGAGGGTTCTTAATGTAATGGAGAACATTTCATACGTTTTATGAAGAGTGCTGGACAAGTTGAATTATATATATATATATATATATATATATATATCATATATATATATATATATATATATATATATATATATATATATATATATATATATATATATATATATATATATATATATATATGATGTCAAACTAAACTAAAGTATATTTGATTGTGCTAAAATAGAACTATTGCAAAAATACTTTAAATATGCATTTAAAGTCATTATACAGAGATGCTACTATCCTTACTAATAGTGATATTAAAACGCGTGGCTTAATATTAAAGGGAATGTATGTAAGAAATGTATTTCAATACATCATAAAATGGCCCTGATATGTCACTATACACTAATAAATCATGTTAATTTCAAATACTGACAACAGTAGTCTGGCCAGGATATTGTCATTTAAAAGTTGTTGTAGCAGCCCTCAACTGATGTTGATGTTGACATGTTGTGTTTTGGCCTGAAGCTCCACCCTCCACCTCTAGACCAATCACAAAGTCAGTAGTGTTTCGGCATCCGGGTTGCCAGATCTGCTCTAGTTACCACAGCTGCAGCCACAAACGTTCCTGCTGGATCCTGCAGCCTATCTGGCAACCTCGAGTCAGGGGGGAGGGGGAGAGGGAGAGGGGATACAACGCTCTACAGTCATTCGAAAGTGATTGCAGTACCAGTTTTGGCCGCAACCTTACATACACTTCCTTTTAGAAATTTTATTTACTGGTTAATAACCAGTAACGCATATTGTTATTTTTAATATTTTTTTAATAAGAAATAAAAATAAAGGTTTTATTCATTGTTTAAGCATTTTGTCTGCCTAGATAGAAAATATAAACAATGATGTTAATTACAGCAAAATTCATTAGACTTTTGGACCCTACCGTTTGGCAACTCAACTGTGACTGTGTTGAACTGTCTTGACATGGATGAAAAATGTTTTATTATCTTGCCGATATATATAAACCCCTCATAGGTATCTTTAAGACACAGCTGCAGAGCCATACAGAGCCATTCTTCAAGCATGATGCTTGATGTCAAAATGGCACCTTTGTGCGTGACAAAAAAATTCTGAGAACGCCACTCTAAGGCATATTACCAACATCCACAGCTGCTACCTTCTCTCTCTTTCTCTCTTTCACTCCCTCTCTTTTGCCTTCCTCTCTGTTCCTCCATGTCACAGAAAGTGTCACAGTGTCAGGCAGAGGCGAGGACCTGTCACGCAACACAAACACACACCACCTTAATGAGAACTCCTCCCTGCCTCCTCCGCAACTCGCCATACTAAACCCACCCACACACACACACACACATAAACACATCCCAATCGACTGTCACGTCCGGCACTGGTATCCTCTCCAGCCTTCGTGGCTTTTGGATTTGGCATGACAATTTAAATGTATTCAAAAAAAAAGTTTGAGAGATCGCAAACTGCCATCCTGTTTTGCCCTCTCCAGCGAAGAGTAAAAAACTATAATTGCTTCATCCTCGCTTCGGCGGAATGGACGAACAATACTGCGGAAGTGACAGGCAGTGAAAGAGAGGATATATACCATGAGTCACAGACACATTCGAGAGTTTTCAGCTTATGAGAGTTCAGGGCCTGTATTTATTTTATTTTTTTGGTGCAGTAATCAATGCTCTCTGTGCCCTTTCCATCCACAGGGAAGATATTATATACTCCTTTCCACTGTGTCGCCCACTGCTCTGATCTAATGTAATGCCTCAAACATAGACTTCTGGGAATTGGAGATAGGGAAAAACCCAATCTTTTCATTTTGAAACATGACATTTTGAACAATTAATTCATTATATTGTTCTTATAGATAGCTGACATCTAGTCTTAGATTTATTTATCTGACCAAGTTGGTCTGGACCCAAAACTCCTTCAACATAGTCCAGCAAAGCTGGGGTTTCCCAAAAGCATCATCAGCCAACTATTCGGGGTGTAACAATTTACTCATTTTCTGAGAAGCCAATGTTTGATTAAAACATTCTGAATTAGCCAAAATCATTCTTGAATTGAATCAGAAAACTGTGAAACGTATTGATTTGCTGTCTACCCAAAGATTCACACCCCAAACAACTATGTTGTCTTACCAACATAGTTCAATGATTTGCCGTTTCTCAGAACAAACATTCCCAAATATCATCGTAGGACATTGTGTACTGAAACAGATCATGTTCTTGCACTGTAAAAAGTCAAACTTATGTTTTGAATGACAAATTCAGCATTTAAAGTTTATTCAACTATTTAACATGAAAAAAGTTGTGATAACTAATTGACCCTAAGTTAAGAAAACTCAAAAATGGTCTGCAGCTGGTTGCCTTAAACTTTTAAGTTTTCTCAACTTTATTTTTATTTTTTACAGTGTGAGAACAATAAGCAAGCTAAAAAACATTCTAATGGCCCTATCAATAGTGACGCCAAGTGTAATGTAATTTTTTTTTGCTAGTTTCAGCCTGACGCAGTTATCTTTTTCATGTCCAGTGGCACGTTTTTTAAATAACAAATGCACTCGTGCCCATCTGTTTGCCCATTGGCATGCAGGTCTGAAAACGAGGTGTGTTCAGGCGTATAGTTGGCACGTTGCTATTTTGACCAACAAAAACCAGGTTTAAAGTCTGTGACGTGGCAAGCAGCGGGGCGAGGGACCGCGAGAGCGGGCCGGTGATTAACGTTCACGAGTGCCAGCTGCGTGGCCACGTCACAAAGTCATTGGTATTTTTTGTGTTATTTAAAGGGCTCATTAGTAATATGTGCCTATAGGCAAGTTCCCAACATGCGTACACTCTGCTTATTACACACACAGGGACGCGAAGCAACACAAAAACATTTTTAAATATTAAAAATAAAAAGATTCCTCTTTGGAGAAGTGTTCAGTCTTTCCGCTTGCAAATTCAGCAATGTAAATAGCGAACCCGCCATGGTGCAAGAGCAACCTTCTTTCAAAGGGAATGGGAGCTGAGACCCTGACTGGTTTATTTCACATTATGCCTAAAACACATCCATGACCCATTAATTAAGAGACTAGGTACCCTTTTGACCATGAGTCTGGCGCACCAAGGTTTTTTTTCCGTCTTTAAACTAGCAAAAGTGGATTCTGACATGCCCTAAGAGCACCTGTACCATGCACTCAGATCATTAAAATAGTGACCTGCATCTTTATTTGACTTAAATATACATACATTTCTATATATTTTCGCATGGCGGTTATGTATTTGTAGTTATGTATTTGTACAGGAAAGTTACCCCAGTTTCAGGAGGGTCAGTTTGGTGAAATGATATACTCTTGGAGTGTGTTTTAAAAGAAGAATGACACACATTTCTTGCGAAGTAATAAAAAGAAAGTGGAGCGGCACAAGCCTCTCTGTGTCTATCTGAGGCAGCTCTAATAAATAATGCTTCTTCTAAATACCCGCAGTGAGCTTTGCTAAATCGGCCATGAAGGCACATAGTAATCTCAGAGCTGTGTTTCTGTGATCCAACAGCAAAAAACTAGACAGTGATGCATGCAAGTCATCTACGTAAAACAATAGGGATAGAGGCTGGGGAAAAGCTTTCTAGAAGGTAATGACCACTGGGGCCAGAGGTGAAGGGTATGTTTGTTGACTAGGTCGTTTTGTTGAGGACGGAAACCAAGGCTTGCTTCTTTTCATCCTGCGTACAATTACAACAGTAAAAATAAACCAAACACAACTTTTCCGGGAAATGATTGAAACAATGTTTTGGCTAGTTCTGTTTAGTGTTAAAGGTGCAGTTTGTAGTATTTACGAGGAGCTATTGACAGAAATGCAATATAATATACATAACTATGTTTTCAGTGTTGTATAAAGACCTCACATAATGAACCATAATGTTTTTATTACTTTAGAACGAGCCATTTCTATCTACATACACCGTTGGTCCTCTTACAGTGAAGTCGACATTTTGCACCGCCATGTTTCTACAGTAGCCCTAAAGGGACAAACTGCTCTACAGAGTGCTAGTCATGTTTGTCCAGCTCCCTGAGTGTTTACCTGCCTGTTTCTATGTGTTTGCATTAAAGTTGATTGAATCATTATGAGCTCTGTGACTCAGCCACCTGTGACAACATATGTTATATTCGGTAACACTTTTGTATGGGGAAAACATATTCACTATTAACTACGACTTTTGCCTCAATAAGCTCCCAATTTACTGCTTATTAATAGATAGTAAGGTAGTTTTGTAGTATTTAGTTTAGGTATTGGGTAGGACTAAGGGATGTAGAATAAGGTCATGAAGAATAAAGCATTAATATGTGCTTTATAAGTACCAATATCCTAGTAATATGCATGCTAATAAGCAACTAGTTAATAGTTAATAACTGAACCTTAAAATAAAGTGTTACCGTATTTATATATATATATATATATATATATATATATATATATATATATATATATATATATATATATATATATATATATATATATATAAGATAAATTATATAAAAATATTTATATACTATTTGCATAGTATATACATGCAAATATTTGTTGTATATGCATGTATTTATATAAACATAACAAATATACAATACACAAACTTTTATTTTGGATGCGATTAATCACAATTAATCGTTTGCCCAGCACATTTCTGATACACCGAAAGAAACATTGTTTAGTTACCTCATCTATTTACCTCACCAGTTTTTTGCATCCCTCCGCCACCCTGACTTCTCACTCTCTGCCCTGTCAGAGATTCAGGGGAGTCCTCTGGGTTTGGGCTAAATTCTGAGCCCAGAGACCTCGATCCCTTCAGACAGCATAGTAAATAGTCCATAATTACATTACAATATAGTTTATAATAATTATTTTTGCCATTTTTGCACTTTTATTATTATAGGATAGGACAGGACAGTGAGTAGACAAGAAGCAAAGTGGAAGAGAGGAAACGGAGAAAGGTCCACAACAGCCATTAGGATTGTTTGTGATTTAGTCCTATTGACTTTACAGTCCTCTTGACTACTCCTAACTTTTCACAGATTTAGGAGCTGGTTTAAACACTAAAATGCTTTGTGAAATACTCTTAGAGGAAAAATGTCCTAAAATTAGGACTGACATGCCCATTATTTTAAGAGTATAGTTAGGAGCAACTTTTAGCCTTAAGATGTTTTGTGAATATGGACCCTGAAAGTATAGTATTATTAAGTGCATTGTTCCACTGCAAACATATATTGGCAACATTTTATAAATAGAAGTGTTAATAAACCTAGAGGTAAGTCTGAAAATGAATAATGATTCAGTGATTCAGTCAGGCTTATGATTTTCTTGAAAAAGGAAAACAAAGTTGTTGAAATGAAGAAAAATAACAGCTCCAGAGGAAAAAAAAAACATGGCCCGTGGCAACATGGTGGGGATTGATCTACACCTGAATCACACTTTGAACTACCCAGTCAATAACTGCATCTCTAGTTAAACTTACACCCTTGAAGGGGGAATTTCACAGAAGAAAAACAGAAAGAAATAAACGAAAAGAAAGAAAAACAAGTGCCTTCATTTCTCTCCAAGCTTAAGCTCAATCACTGAGATCAATAGTGGAAATTCCTGCCAATTATATAACAGCAGCCAGTGATTTCCAAATATCATCCTGATACCGAGAAGAGTGTTTACAGTTTAGGAAATGGGTTATAAATCCTGACTGTCACTAAGCAAATTAGATATCGAGGTTTAAACTGGTTCAAGCCATCTGCGGTAGCATTCACTGGAAGTGCCAAAAAAGAAAGAGAGAGAAACTACGGCATGATATCAATATCCCGCTTGGATTTCAAATAGCAGAATAAGAATTCATAGAGCACTGAATGAGAGGTGCAAAACAGTCACAATGATTTGTGGGCTAAAATTCATTTTACATGGCTCATGTATTCTGCCTGCATTGCAGTCAGCCAGATGGGGAATTTGGTGTCTGGGATCATTTCACTTAACGGAAGCATTGACCGCTGGTCGGGCCGGGCTGCGGTTCCACGTCTCCGCTTCTCGTTTGAAACTCCCCTGCCTAAATTGACTGACGGAAAGCTCTTCTAAGAACTCGACCACGGGGACAAACAAAGACGTGAGTCAGATGCAGCTGCAATTAGCGCATGTAATTAAATCGAAATTCTGGAATGCAAATGCCATCAAGGCTCTGGCATGAATTAGAGCCCCTCAGCCTGAGCTCTTCCGCGATGGACGTTCTTGAGAAGCGAGTAGTCATAGTGAATAAACCCACGGTGATGGAGAGAGCTTCAATGCCCACCTTATTTTCAGACGGAGCCTGCGATAAGAGAACAGGTCTCTAATCCTGTTCCGTCTCATTGCACTTGGCAAAGAAAATCCTTTAATGCACATACCGTGCTCCGTCTTCTGAATGACAGTTTTGCTTTGTAAATATGAATAATCTCTGTATCTCTGAGCTGCATGTGCTCACCAGGGGAAAAAAAAAGATTAAGAATATTTCTTCCTGCTATCTTTATACTATCAGTAAATATTTCCATTATTAAGGAGCAGAACTCCGAACAAAACGTTCAATGCTCTTTCAGAACGATCTGATTGGGTAAAGCTATTTGGGAAATCTGGGGAACCTCGATATGCCGGTGTGTTTTTGTGCGACAAAGTGCGCAAACCAACAGGTATCAGAACAATGGTCTCTTACACCCAATATGCAGATAAAACATCCTGCCATTTACGCACGGTTCAGCTGTTCCGTATTGTATGCGATAGATGTAAGGATCGCATTGTACTCAAATGCTCACACGCGTACATGCAAGTGCACACACACATCTACACTACCATAAAAAGAACTGTAATAGGATTCTTCAGCTTTTCCAGTGACTGCCTTCGCTATCACACACACAGTTAAGAGCACTAATCCATGACAAATTGTCTCATCTGATCCATGACAAATCGTCTGAAGGCCAGATAGAGATGAGGAAATTGAGAGAAAAAAAGGAGGCCGAGAAAAAGACGGAAGGGGGGAAGGGCATCAGGACCAGCTCGAAAGAGACATCTGACAGAAAGAGAAAGAAAGAAAGAAAGAAAGAAAGAAAGAAAGAAAGAAAGAAAGAAAGAAAGAAAGAAAGAAAGAAAGAAAGAAAGAAAGAAAGAAAGAAAGAAAGAAAGAAAGAGCTAAAACGCGAAAGGAGACGCAGAGGATGACATGAAAAAAATTGCAAGAAGCAAGAAAGTGTGAAATACAGAATGAAAGTACAAAAGATAGGAAAAGAATGAAAGAAAGTGCAGAAAAAAATAACGTCTGAAAAGGTGTAAAAGAAAGAAAACACTAAAGCAAGAAGACAAAAAGCATGAAATAAGTGTGAAAGAAACTGTTAAAGAAAGTTTAAATGTAACGCCCAATCAGATCTCCCGTTACAAACATACTAACCACCGATGCCAATCATTAACATATGCAAATGACTCTAACAGTATATCAGGATTAGCCAGCGGGCTTCAGTTTAAGCAGAGAAAGTTTCATTATGATGAGACCATGTGTGCCCCATGAAGGTCATCGTGCAGCGCATGATAAAGTGAAGTTGGCTTTGCGGTGGTGACAGTCCATGGGTTTGAGCATGTGAGTGTAAAACATCCCAGCCAGACCAATCAAACCTCTCCTTCATCCAATTTGCTAAAAAATCAGATTACTACGCCATTCCAGTGAGCTGCATGTAATTGAATTTGGTTTTGTCATCAATTCCCCTTCTAATTAGTTTGCCACAATTAAAAGTAGGTGTGAAATTAATCTGATTAATTCACAATAAAACAGCTGCACAAATGTCTTCAGCAACCATTATTCTCGGCATTCATTTGATTGATATTATTGTGACTAAAAGAGATAGTAACATTGCTCATAAAAAATACATATGAATGGACTCAAACCCTTATTGCTCACATGAGCACTGGATGGATGGATGGATGGATGGATGGATGGATTGATTGATGGAATCTGTGCTTCAAGTTTTTGAAAAACATCAGCCATATTGATATAAATGTATCAGGTTAGACATCATTCAAGCTGTTTTTTTTCCATATATTGCAAAAAAAACATCATGACTTTGCGTAAACATACCCGGCACTTTCTAAATCCAAGTGGCGTGTTATCTGTACGCATTTTGAGCTATTCCGCGTGTATGTCTGCACCGTGTGATTCCGCGTGTATGTCTGCACCGTGTGATTCCGCGTGTATGTCTGCACCGTGTGATTCCGCGTGATTCCGCGTGTATGTCTGCACCGTGTGATTCCGCGTGTATGTCTGCACCGTGTGATTCCGCGTGTATGTCTGCACCGTGTGATTCCGCGTGTATGTCTGCACCGTGTGATTCCGCGTGTATGTCTGCACCGTGTGATTCCGCGTGATTCCGCGTGTATGTCTGCACCGTGTGATTCCGCGTGTATGTCTGCACCGTGTGATTCCGCGTGTATGTCTGCACCGTGTGATTCCGCGTGTATGTCTGCACCGTGTGATTCCGCGTGTATGTCTGCACCGTGTGATTCCGCGTGTATGTCTGCACCGTGTGATTCCGCGTGTATGTCTGCACCGTGTGATTCTGCGTGTATGTCTGCAACCTGTGAGTGTATGTCTGCACCGTGTGAGTGTATGTCTGCACCGTGTGATTCCGCGTGTATGTCTGCACCGTGTGAGTGTATGTCTGCACCGTGTGATTCCGCGTGTATGTCTGCATCGAAACAAACCATCATCTCTGCGTGTATGTATACACCATGTGATTCCGCCAACCCAATTGACCTCACAGAATGAATATTTATAGCCTAATATTATATTTTGGAGAAACTAACTCCACTTCTACCCTAAACCTATCCACTCCCAACAATATAAAACATGTAACAGGTAAATAAATGTACAGTCACATGTATTTACTGCAAAAACTGACCAAAAAAACAGTATAAAAGTATTGTCATGTTGCATTCCAAATCTTTGAAAGTCATACGATATCTTCGTGTGAAGAACAGAGTTGATCTTAATGTTTTAGTCGTTAAAATGATGATCGCGCCCCTTTGTGAACAGAACACAAACACTCTTGTTAATATTTCTCATTAAAATATTACACATGACTCTTTAGAATGACGCGATCGGTCATGAGACACCCGAGAGCCAATGGCATTTTACAATCAAAGCTGACGTAATGTCGCAATTGGTCACGAGGCACACGACAGCCAATACAGCAAAAGCTGACGTGACGTTTCTTCCGCCGGCATCACTTTTGGGGATTTTTTTTCACACAAATCAATCGTTTGGCCTCGGAACACTTGGAATATTTGTATTTACTGAATAAATTGTGCCTGCAGTCATATCTACCCGTTATATCCTGTTTTTTATAATACACAAATGGCTACGTTTAGGGAAGAGTTTGAGTTACGTGTTCAAAATATGTCTGAATGTGTGTGTGTGTGTGTGTGTGTGTGTGTGTGTGTGTGTGTGTGTGTGTGTGTGTTTGTGTGTGTGTGTGTGTGTGTGTGTGTGTGTGTGTGTGTGTGTGTGTGTCCACAAGTTAAATGGATTTATAAACATACTAAATAATGTTTTTTTGAAGATGTAAAAATGTAGAATGTTTCTTGTGATGGGTATAGGGGCTGTGTGTGTGTGTGATGTTTAGGTTTAGGGGTAGGGAATAGAATGAAACGGCGTTGATAAACACGCTAAAAAATTAGGCTGTGCAATATATCGAAATTATCGAAATATTGCAAATGTACATATCGCAATATGCATATCGGCATGCAATATCTTAATAATTTTTATAGGCTACTTCAACATTGTGAAAAGTGTACATTTTAGGTCAACGCATAGAGCAGAAAATCGACCGGCACACGACTGTTACTTATGGGACTTGCTTGATGTTAATAAGAGTTATTAAACGTCTCGTGCTGTCTGACACACACACACCAAAACGTGAACGATGTGTGACATAAATGTTTGCTAAAACACCACTTCCCAGAAAGAATGTGAAACACAAATGGTTTCATTCTAGATTTAAAAAAAAAAAATAATAATAATAATAATATATATATATATATATATATATATATATATATATATATATATATATATATATATATATATAATTTCAATGGATTTTACACACTAATAGAAATATCGTATCGCATATCGAATATTGTATTATTTAACAAGATATTGCATATCGCATTTTTCTTCAATATCGCACAGCCCTACTAAAAATGTATTATGTGTCTTGATAGCACGACAAAATGGCATACGAATTGGCGTGTCATACGCCATTTCTTGTGATCAGTCTGATATTGTATTATTACTGACCATAATTTGCGAGAGCATTTCTGATTCATAATCCGCTGCCGTCACTGGTTGTATAACAGGAGACAATTTTGACGAAGGTTAAACCAAACTATGATCCAACATGCACCTATGATATTAGTCATTTGCGTTCTCAGGAGAGTTCGGAAGGCAAGCAAATAACTGAGAAAACAGACAAAGCTAGTTTTTCTCTCTGTTGCTGGGCTACCACACCAGCCGATGGGAAAAAATATTTAGCAGCGGTCCGTGTATCCATCCAAGACCAAAACGGCCAGGGCCGTCATTTGGTAAAGAGAGACAAGGAAGAGAAACACTGCAGCCTGGGATTGTGTCATGTCACATTCTGCTCATCTGTCAATGTAGTGGATTATTCCTTGAGAGACCAGAATTGGCTGCCCGGAATCGGACCGCCATCAATCTCGGCTGAGAGTGGAACGCGGGCGGGGGCCCGTCCTGCCCGGGCTCATGGGATGCAGGCGGCTTGGAGCCGGTGCCTGAACAGGTGATGGAGCAGTGGAGCGACTCAACTCGTTACTCAATATAAGCCTCAGCTGTGACGGGGGGAGGGTTTTTTAGTCGTTTCTCAAAACTAAAAAAAAGGGGTTTGGGGGACAGAGAGAGAATTCAAAAGCAACCAAATCCATTCTGGATTTTGGTATTCATGTCAAGCTCCTGTTATAAGAGGTAAGCCGATTTCTGCAATATTGTGAAATGCCTGAACTGCATGGAGGATTACACTTGTACAGAGACACCTCTGACCTGACAACTACTGTATCCATCATCCTCAGACAAATAAAGATCCTGCTAACTGTGCAGCTAAAGCCACATGACGGTTTGAGTTTGTATTACCGACATATATATTTCTTACATAAACTTTGGCAGCTTAATTTATTGTATTTTTTTTGTGTGATGTTAACAGGATGTGTTGTATGCTGGACTCAACCCTACAATGCCCACATAAGAATCACAAATCAACATCTGGTTTCTTATGCCTTTTCCTGCATGATGACTGGGTGAGCTAAAACTTTGAACAACTGGCCAATAACTGAAACTGATTTATTTGACAAAAATGTCGAGTTCTGTGTTCAAGGCATGAAAAAATAATGTTTTTTTTTTACACTTTATTTAAAAAAAAATAAAAAATAAAAAAAAAAATACAGTGACATTGGATCAGGATGTGTTGCAAGCTGGGCTCAAACCTCCATTGCCCACATAAGCACCAAAACTCAACTTTCAGAATCTGATTTGCCTGACATGCCTTTTCTGCCATGGTAACTGGGTGAGATAAAATGGGCGGAGTAAAAGGAAATGTTTTTAGGAAGTCTTGTATGCTGGAATCAACCCTACATTGCCCACATGAGCATCAAAACTCAACATCTGATTTATTATGCCTTTTCTGCATGATGACTGGGTGAGCTAAAAGTTGTACTTTGAACAACTGGCCAAACTGAATGAAAAGATTTATTGCCAAAAATATTGCCAAAAATGTAATGAGTTCTGTGTTCAAGGCTTGAAAAATGATTATTTTTGCTTCTTTATTTATAAAAAATACATTGTATCAGGATGTGTTGCAGACTGAACTCGAACCTCCATTGCCCACATGAGCACCAAAACTCAACTTTCAGCATCTGATTTGCCTGACATCCCTTTTCTGCATGAAAACAAGGTGAGATAAAAGAGGTGGAGTAAAAGGAAATGTCATCAGGACGTGTTGCATGCCAGACTTGAATCCACATTGCCTACATAAGCATCACAACTCAAACGCTCAGCAACCAAAGTTCGGCCATAACTACCTCTAAAATCAAATAAACTAAACATTTAAGTCAGTTAACACTCTCCTTTATTCAGCGTAACATCTACAATCTTGAGTTTGTCTTTAATAATAAATGGTCCTTAATAGAGAATGTCTGCCTTAAACATTTATTTTTTTCAGCGCCAAAGACCTCGGCCAACATCGCATCATTTACGAAAGATTTTGGCTCAGGCACTTAAACTTCCACCTTGATTATGGAAAACAATAGCTCCTGGTTACACTGAAACACTTCTGCCTAATGTCTAACCCACTGAGAAATATGGTGCTGTTCTCTCCTATCTGGGTTTTGAAGCATTTTTGGCATTGATATAAAGTGTTTGTCCTCGAATATCATTGGTGGGGGTGTTTCACAGTTAAATAAATGATGACAGCTTTTCAAAATGAATCATGCTCTGCTTTTCTTTACTCAGTCTCATTTTTAATCTTGGATACTTGTTTTAATTGGCTTTGATTGCCGGATAATAGCGGCAATGGATTAAAAGAGGGGCAAGAAAAAAAATTCAAATGTTAGATCTTTCTCCAGGCAATGAAAATCTATTTATATTAAAAGGTCTTTCTAATAAAACTAGAGATAATTTTAGAATTACAAATTCGATTTTAATGCAGGTGTTAATCATGTTTTTGTTTTGTATCCCAGAAATTTGCTGTCCAAGTGATTATTTCAAAGACAACTCAGTATCAAAATTTATATTATCAGTATATTATTCAAATTAAAGTCAACATACTTTTTTATTTCTAAAACTGCACACGTGGGTGGAGAACCTTAATGAAAGCAATAAAAGTTGTATGTAAAAATCATAAAAACAAAATAGAACATTAAAAAAAAAAAAGTTTAAAAGTAAAAACAGACAACTTCAACATGTCTTTCAATACCTTTCAGGTTTTCTCTAATATGGACAACATGAAGGTTCCAGACTTCCTGACATCATTTCTGTGTTATTCACAAGAGTTAAATTTTCTTGTCAAAAGTCTTTATGTGCTTCAGAGTGCCTTCAGTAGTAGTCTTGAGAAAACCATCAAAACTCTCCATTCAAAAGGTTGTCATGAATCAAGCGGTTTAAGATATTCTCTTCCATTCAACAAACACAGACTCAAAGTCAGCTGAGATGGCAGACGCTAGCAGGTAACACAGCGGCCAGTGCTGTCTGCAGACCTGACATCAAGAAAGCTCATTAACCATGCTGCCGATACACGCAGCTTTAGATGTCTGTTGATTCAGTTAACAACAAAACAGGGCCTTAGTGGGAATTCTCGAGGAGTCCAGTGGCATCTAATTAGCTTGTTTCATGTCTTTGCACCTTTGCCATTATAAAGGAATTACATAAAACAACCCCATTAAGCCTGGTTCATCTAACAGATCCAGAATTACAAGAACTGCATACAAAGAATTCATACTTTGAATTATGATTCAATCAGAAAGTCTCTCTCCGGTCAGTTATTGACTAAATTGCTTTAATGTAAAAATGTTACCAATATTTACTTATTGCTGTGTTTTTTCCCCAGTGACATCTAATTCCAGTGTGGAAGTTATTTGAACTCTTAGATAAAACGTCTCTCGACAGTTTGTAGTAGAAAAGCTTAAAGAAAGCATAGCAGGTTGGTATTTTCACAACATTTGTAAAACATTTTATTTGGTTACAAGTTATGTTTTCTAAAAACATTTATAAAATGTACTGCAACATTACCTAACTGCAACTAAAATACAATGTTGTACTGCTCAAGATCACCTAAACCGAAACCAAGTCAAGGCATGGCCAAGACTTTGTGGGGTTGAGACCAAGACAAGACCAAGGCAGGGTGAGAGAGTCGAGACCAATTCCAGACCAGCACTCCTCAAATATCTACTGTCTGACAAATGTCATAGTTAATCAATACATACAATTACAATAATAGCAACATTATTGAGCTGTTACAAATCAAATCTCTAACAATAAAATGCATCTTTGCATGGCAGAGTTGGCACAGAAGTAGCATCTGAATTGGTACAATTACATCTGCATGAATAATGTTGAGATTCATGTTTTAAAAATACAATTTTGAATAGAAATATAATGGGTTAAACGTGATAGGTCTACTTTTAAATGTGAAACTGAAATCAAAACACTTACTGAGTAAGTCATGGAATAATTTATTCAACCAATTTGTTCAAAGCAGCTGATTCATTTAGTAACGAAACATGTTGCCAAATAGTCTAAAACTGTATAATTTATTTCTTAATTTTGCAAGAAGCACAACAATGACATTACTCAAAAAATTATAGAAAATTGACCGATTATAATAATGTATAACACTTGCCTGAATTATAAAAATCGACAGAGCTATTTGATTCTCTTTGGCACTGATAAATAAAGAAAAAACGTGAGCCTATCGCGCCGGCGCGATAGCCGACTTCTGGGGGTTAAAATTTAAGTCACTTAATATCAATTTGTTTATTGATGGTTATTGAAAATCCCAAATATATTATTGAAGAACAGTTCTCTTGCTCTGATGTTGCTTAATTATATACTATAATATACAAATCTCATTCAAGAACTTTTTTGCAATCATATCTTGAATTTTGTACCCATTTGTATACATTTAGATTTTTTTTTTTGTCAATCCTGCATTGATTTAGAACCTGACACAACAGTAACAAAAGAAATCACATTAGAAATAAGTCATTGATTGCATCTAAGATGTAAGCTTTACTTGAAATCCCAATAATAGTGTTCGAATAAATCAGACAATGCACTGGCAATTTAGTTACAGTTGTGGTCTTGACCTAGACTGGGTAAACCCAGCCTGATCTGCCGGCGATTTGATTTCGCCCTGCAACTCAGTCTGGAAACCTGTACATTAATTTCTACTGCTTCTTTTACACTTTTGTGAAAACCAATCACAGACTGGCTTATCCACCTGGTGCGCTTTTGGCGGGATTAACATGATGACAGATAGGCCCTGTCCCAAATGGCCCCCTAAACCCTCACGGTCTTCCTCTGAGTCCGCACTTTTGACGTCGTAATGCCGCTTTGACTGCCGGGTAGAAGTCCTCTGCTTAGCTCACAAACTTGCGGGCTCTGCTGAAGTGCACATCGAGGGCGCATAGCAGCCACAAAGTGGGTGCTCATGAGCACCGTTCTCTAAGCTTAAATGACGAATGGGACACCCTACGGTCTTGTGGACTTAAGGGACACGCGCACGCAATGGCCATTGTAAGTCCACAAGACTGAAAGTGCACATGAAGTGTGCCATTTGGGACAGGGCCATAGAGAAGTGATGGGTCTGTGCCCATTGATCACGCCTCTTGTGGTCTGATTGGTTGAAGGATTATCCAATTGCGTACAGAGTCATTTGAATTATGCTTGTTTATCATGCCTCTTGTGCAGTAGAAAATACAGAGCAGACTCCCCAGACCAATGTTCAATCTTAAATTGAGCTTGGTCTGGTGATAGCCAGACAAGTCTTGCCCGGTCTTGAGATAAAATCCTGATTCGTCTTTAGTCTGTGACCTGGACAAGACTAAGACCTTCAAAAATGGTCTTTAGAGCAGTCTCGAAACCAAGGCCGGTCTCGAGTTCTATAACACTACAATGCTGTGAAAGGTGTGTTTGCTAGGGATGGTGGCCTGGAGGGAAGGGGTCCCGGGGGCTAATGATTTTTTAGATGGTCCTTTTTGTCTGTACAGATAAAATTAGCAGAAACCCACCATCATAAACAGCCTTCTCAATCCTTCTGTTTGGGTTTCTCTAAAGAAACATGCGCAAAACAAGAGAAAAGGTCTTCAGCAGCTGCAATATGGATGCGTGCGAGCGTGGGTGCGTGTTTTAAAAGCTACAACCCTCCATTACCGAGCCCTTCTCAACCTTCCTAACACCAGAGATGTGATTTCACACATGCGTTTTGTCTAACTTTTCCATACACCATGGAGTGTGTGTGTGTGTGGTTGGGGGGGTCTTTTTGTTGTTCAGCTGACCCCTTAAATAATTCAGGGAACACTTACTATGGGGCACGATCTTCCTTGTACATTTCTGGCACCATGCTCTGCAGGGCAGGATAAAAACCTGAAAGAATGGTGTTAAAAAATTCATCTGGGCCTTTCTGACATTCATCACACTTTTCTCTCCTTGTATTGGATTAATGGGTTTGAAGTGCTTTCTGAGATGCGAAGCTCTCTCACATGTGCGTGGTGTCCTGAAGATGGTAAATTAAAAATAAATGAGTGTAAGTTTGCAGTAATTCAGCCGCTAATCATACCACGCGAAACTAGGACTCCTGGTGTGCATCTTTTCTCAACCCTAGATGCAAAATCGATAGTAATGAAATAACGAACGCATTTACTACATAATCTACAAAGACAAGACACTGCACATATTTAATGAGTATGCATTAAAATGCTTTGGCGTTCCTTGTGTTTGTGCTCCGCAGTAGAAAGTATGCCACATCGCTCCCATTTGCATACTTAGTGTTGAAGGAAGACCCACCTTGCTGTCTCTCTTCCCGTCGGCCCTCATTGCGAAACACTACTTAATTGCCAAATACTTCCATAGAGCAGGCGATAGATGTAAATTGTCATTTCCACCAGAGCCTCTGTGATCAAAGCTGCTCGTATTCACAGCATGCTGATAGGAGAGTTTAGCCCCGAGCCCGTCTCATACACCCATACACACACACATATACGCACACAGAAGATTTCTACCGAGGAAGTCTGGATAACTTACGATGCAAAACCCTTTACAAGCCACTCGTTGATGGCAAGAACAAAACGTCTTGAGCTGGATTTCTACGTAAATCTCTTTTCAACATAGGACCTAGGTGGGGTACACGAAAGGAAGAGGATAACAAGCCTAACACAAACTTTCTTAAACTGCGATGAGCGTTTTATGCATTTAAACTCTGCTATGCACTTCTGATAGCGATGATGTCAATGCACACATATGTCTTCCACACGTGGATTTCCACAAGCAGTTGAAACCGAGAAGGGAACAACAAACACATCACCGGCTTAATGAAAAAGAGCATACGGATTTAAACGAGACACTGACCCAGTATCTGTATGGCGTTGCGGCCCGGACGGGTCACATGATGCTGCTGGATGGTCTCGTACAAAGTGGCGTGGCACAGCAGTAAGCAGCTAACACTTATCCACAGACACAGGAGCCAGGACATGGCAGGCGCACCGGCTGAAGAGAAAAGACATCAAAGACAGAAGATAAAAGCAGAATGTTTATTCTATCTGACACACACACACCTACATGCACGTACGATTTCAGCCCTCAGCTTTATTCAACATTGCGCCGTTAACAAGCATTATTTCAATTCGTAACATTTACTTCATTTTAAGTCAAAATATTTCAAAAAGGAGGATGCCGTTTTAAATTAACAGGTAATGTACGCTATGTTAAGGTGTCCTTGTTGCAGTGTAAGAAAACATTTGAGGACTGAGTAACATTAATTAACTACATGTACTCACTATAGGGTTGTTTGCATGTAATTATGCTAAATGTATGGTAATGGCTTTGCATTATTTTATGGTGAGTTTTCTCATAACTAGCTGAAAAACTTGGATTGATCATCAGTTCAAGACAGGGGACACACATCAGATGAGTTCCCTCATGACTGCTTTTATAATATCAATGGTCGAAAAAACAAAATGCCATTTAATAACCCACTAATAACAACCAAAACAATAAAACGCATGCAAAGTTTAAACAAGCCCAAGTTTCCTCCAACTCTAAACGTGCAAGCCAGAAGCCGACATCTGCATTGTTATTAACGCTTTTAAATTACTCCTCAACTAATCTTCTGACAACAACACCAATAGAAAAAAACTCCACTTTAAAATGGCAAACAGTGTTTAATTAATGGGTTTAAGTTTTCCTGCACTCTTCAAGCTGACAGGCAGGATCATCACTCAGAGTACCCTCAAATGACATTGAAATGTCCAATGAATATTCATCGAGCCCCAAAATTAAGCATATAATTATTAACAGCACATTGTAATCCCCTTTGCTCCACTAAAGCCTCTTTAATCCACAGTTTTGTGGAAATGTGAACTGTTCCCAGAGGAGTGCTATTCTCTCCCTGGCTGGCAAAGTGCCTCAAAAACTTCAACCGTCTTCTTCAACACTATAAAAGGAGATCGACAAAATCGAGTCGTGCAACAGAAGAAGGTGATCTGCGAGCAAAAAAATCAACCTTGGACTTTAGAATATCATCTCAACACCTACGCAATATATGCAGTTACATATCTTTCATTTTCCAGGTAATTTCATAAATCACTCCTCCGTGATGTGGTGTCTGAGGTTCCGGCAGGTTTCTGAGAGCAGCTTTGGGAGACGGTGCTCGCAGCTGTCGTATAATTAATGCATTGATCTGATAAATCATCTGGTTGAATGCTTTTACATGTTATACTTTATGGTCCGCATGTTCGCCACTGTCCTCGGACACACCTGCACACGATCACCGGGGGATATCCGGCGCTATACACTCTTGACAAGATGTGTTTAGAAATTTTTAGTGTATAAATAAATACATATAAATTGATTTTTTTTAATTCTTATTCAGTACATTTCTGTATAGTTTCACACATTTCAAGCTCAGAATAAAAAAACAGTTTTGTTCTTGCACTGTATTGCAGATGTTATTAGTACAAAATAGAGCTTGTATGTGTTATTGAATGTAACATATTGGCTGTCTTATGTTCATCTATGTCAAAACAGCAGCATGGAGCTTAGAAAGGATTGGCAGCAAAATCCTGTAAGCTGATCGGATCTGCACCGTATTGACTGTCAACACTTAAGTATTATTTGATAAGCACATATAGGCAAATTATCAATGGCTGAGAAACGCACAAAATGCTTGCTTAAAAGTCTCGTCAAGTTTGGCATTTCAAAAATGCACACACCTGCTGACTTTCTAGCCCTTCTTGACGACTGACTTCCTACAGATTACGATTTAATCCTTTTTTTTTGCATCCTACCATGACAGAACGATCCCACCTAATCTTACCTGAGATACCGTCAGGAGAACGTTAAAGGAACGTGCCGTCAATGTTCATCCAATATCCTCAGCACATAGTCGTAAATCCATCCATGCTCACGGGTAGGAGCTTCCCAGCAAAAGTTCCTGCTCGGATCTGCGGGTCAGAGGGGGGAGGGATGAGGAGACTTTTGTTCCCGCTCCTGCCCTTGATCCCCTCTTCTGTTGTAAGTCCTCCTGGCTGCAATCCACCGAACCCGACAGCAGAAACTCCCGTCACAGCTGTGAAACGCTTTCAGAAACTAGCTGGGATTTGAGGGACGAGCGCCTTGTCATGTCACCTTTAAATCACCAGAGAAGCAACGTATTCCTCCTGTTTCTCAGCCTCCTCACGCTTCTCTCTGAAGGTGAAGCTTCTTTGGGGGATAACAAGCTAATTTGCCTCTTCACTTTTTGGTCCAGCACATGCGACGACACTTCTCTCTCTCTCGCTCTCTCTCTCTTTCGTGCGCTCGCTCGCTCCGTCCCTCTCTCCTCTCAGCTCTTCTCTCCCATTGAGAAGCCACTCAGTACGAGTCTCTCCTCTTCCCAGTGTACTGATTGGTGTGCACACGCATGTGTGAGTGCAGGCGTGCTTGTGTGTATGACAATACTGCCTCGCGAGTGGGAGAGCGAGACGCATCACGCGTCTTAAAGCAAGACTGCCCACTGGAGCCAAACAGACAGGCACCTATACAGTTGATATAACCTTGTATGTGTGTGTTTTCTGTCTGCAACTGCAGTCTAGAAAGGAGACAGAAAGGGTGGTTTAATTTCCCAATATGCTTCCTCAATTCTTCAGATTTTGGAGGGTTTGAACAAAGAGACTGAAATATGCTCAGAGCAACACGCTTTTAATAGAAGGGTGTCCGCAGCTGCGTTTGCAATCATCTCATTATCCTGAGATTGCTGCTGTGTTTCTTTGCCTGTTTGTACAATCTAAATGGCTCTTTGTGTTGCGTGCGGCTCTCACTGGTTGTTGAGTGTTGCCAGAATAAAGTTGCAGCTGGCATGCCAGGCACACAGAAACAGTCATCCTCTTTATGTGCTGATGCGCTTGTGGGAATTCAGAGGTTTTTATGATCTGAGATTATTATAGTATAAGGTTATTGTAAGTAAATAAATAAAAAACTAAATAATGACATTAATGTAATATATAATATAAAACAATATTTGAACTAATAAAAAGATGACAATGAGAATAATAAGATGACAATTTAGAAATATATAAAGGCAAAACTGAACAAATAAAAAAGGAATCACAAATAATATAACACACACACACACCATAAAGTGCAACTATATATAACACTCCAAAAACTCTCTGTTGTTAGTTGCACTCAAATCATCCTTATTCACATTACTTAAAAATCTCATGTAACTACATGAACTTAAATTTACTGAGTCGTTTCTACAAAAATGAGTACAACCTAAGCTTTACTTAAGTGTTTGTTCGGTCAACTTAACATTGCTGAGTGAAATTAAACAAACAAACTGGGCAGTGGGTCTGTAGTTCCCAGAATGCTTTGCATGGGGCTGCATTTGGAGAATAAATTTAGGGCTTAAAGTGTTATTTTATGAGTTTTTTCAGTAAAGGGAAAGATGTTGTTTTTGTTGGTGTTTAATGTTCAGTTATGTTGGACATTTAGAGGAGTTTCTGTAATTTTGGGGTTACCAATATGCAGAAGAATGGTGCCTGTGTTTAAGCTGTGGGCACTTGTACACATTTATTATAGGATAGAATTCCTGCCCTCAATTATATTGTGTTTGTCCAATGAGTTCTTTTTGTATTTTGCTTCTAAAAATATGCTTGTCGCTATTTAATAGTTCCCCACTTAGACTTGTAGAGCAAATAGTTAATCACTTGAACTCACTTGACACTTGACACACACACACACACACACACACACACACACACACACACACACACACACACACACACACACACACACGTTGGTCTATGTGGTTTACAGGGACTCTCCATAGACGTAATGGTTTTTATACTGTACAAACCGTATTTTCTATCCCCTTACACTGCCCCTGCCCCTAAACCTACCCATCACAGGAAACATTCTGCATTTTTACTTTCTCAAAAAATTATCATTTAGTATGTTTTTAAGGCCATTTGAATTATGAGGACATTTGATATGTCCTCATAAACCACATTTATAGTGTAATACAAGTGTAATACCCATGTAGTTATACAAATGTGTGTCCTCATAAACCACATAAACAGGCTCACACACACACACACACACACACACACACACACACACACACACACACACACACACACACACACACACACACACACACACACACACACACACACACACAAACCAAATATTATTATTACTGGCATTAAATACATTTTTGTTTGAATTATAGTAATTGTGTTACATTCTTTTATTTATATTTATTTATTTGGCTTTATTTATGTTTCAGTTTTAGTCATTTTAGTACTTTGAATTATGTTATTTTTTTATTTTTTTTCAAGGCACATTTTTTCCATTTTCTAGTTTTCATCAAATATAATAATAAAACAAAATAATTAAAATCCAGCTTTGTTATAATAACCCAAAACTATTTATTAGGTAATGAAATGGAAAATCCTCAATCATTGTCCTTTGATATGCATTTAAGAGTTCAGTCTAAAAAAATAAATTTCTCTATAAAGTTATATAAAATTATTGTGTTACATGCTTTTGTCTCTCTCTTGGCTTTATTTGTATTTCAGTTTTAGTTCGTTTAACTTATTTCAGCTATTTACCAGGGCAAAATTTCCATTTTCTATAGTTTATCATCTAATATTTATATTTTCAGCTTTATTTCAATAACCCAAAACTAATTTTGCATAGGCCAATGGGAAATGCTTAATCATTGTCCTTAATATGCATACATACAAGAGGTTAGTCTACAATAAAATATTACTTTTCTAACCACATCTATACTGTATGAGCAACAGAAACCACTGTCTCTCGGGGGCCAACTGGGATATGAAATGTAGGCAAACCAAATCTCTTGAAATTTTACAGGCGTATGCTGAGGCAGTCGTGTCAAGATCTATTCTTTCTTTCTTGACACAACTGACTACATCGTGACATTTCAGTGACAGTAAAGCTGACAAATGCTGCATGAGCAGCTGGAGCGGAGAACCTGCACACACTGTCGTCACATGAATATCTAAGAGCTGGAAATATGTGTGAGAGCGAGTATGAGTACAAGGGTAGATGAGCGAATCAAGATCGGACAGATAAAGCACTTGACTTCTCCAACTGATGCTTAAATCTGAGATTCATTTCTGACGGTAGGAACACTGTTCTACTTGAGCGCAGACAGTGAGCCTAGCCAAAGGGTGTTTTTCGTCCTGCTGTTGTCTGAGACGCTTGCTGGTCTCCACACGCAAGACTGCCAAGACTGGAATCGCAGGCTGGAGTTGCACAACTGTTCTTAAGGGGTAGAGGGAAAACATACAGTGTAATGAAATATTGAGAGGTAGATATTTATTTCTCTTTCAGTAGAGTGCCCTAAAGAGACCAAGTGACTGAGGTAATTGGCACCCATGTAAGAGTAACTGTTATCAAGTTTAAAAAAAGCTGCATGTACACTACTAGTGACCGATTTTTTTTTTATTTATTTGTTTATTTGTCAGGGACAATGCAGTGCACATTATTACATACATAATTATCATAGACAAGCCACAACAAAAAATGTGTAGATGTGTTGCATAAAAGGTTTCTAGCCAATAGGCTAATTTGCAACCCCAGTCCCTGGTCAGGCCTTTCTAAAAACATATACCCAATTTATAACCACATTACACAAGACAACACATCATATCCCACACAGACAATCCATTAGAACTAAAATAGCTCAATGTCCACATATTTGATTTTCTTTCAGCCAGAATTTCACCTTTCTATTAAATGTTTTCAGGTCCGTTTCTGTTTTTATTTCTGTTGGTAAATCATTCCAAAAACGGGTCCCTATCACTGAGAAACTTGACTGGCCAAAAGTGGTTTTACGCCCCTCTGCTATACAGTTGCCACCCACTGCTCTCCTAGTGGCAACTTTCCTTATGTTTATTTTTGTCACAAAAGGACAGAGTACGGTCGGAGCTAGATTATTTATACATTTAAAAATCAATTTAAGAAAAGAAAACTTGATAAAACTATCAAAATTTAAAAGCTTATACTTCTGTACAATCACGCAGTGATGCCACTTAATTGGTTTCTGATCCATTACTTTCAGTGCTTGTTTATGCAATGATATAATGGGTTTGACTGTTGTCTGGGAAGCTTGGCCCCATACAGTAGCACCATACGATAAATGAGAGAGTATCATAGCATGAAAAAACAGTAAAGCTGCTTTGACAGGTATATGAGTCCTAATCATTCTAAAACAGTTTAGATTTGTCCGGACAGTCTTACATAGTTTATTAATATGTGCAATGAATTTGAGTTGGGAGTCCAAAGTAATACCTAAAAATTTAAATTCCTCAACTTCCTCTATGGCTGCTTGATCTATTTTAATAGTACATTTAGCTTTTCCTCTAATTGAGAAGCACATAGATACGGTCTTTTTGACGTTAAGCGTCAGATGATTGTTTTTAAGCCATTGGGATATACCCTCCATTTCCTTAGTCAGGATTTCTGCTACTTTAGTCGGTGTCCTAGCTGATGCATAAATGACTGTATCGTCAGCATACATTTGACAGTTGGCTGACCGACAGCACGTAGGTAAATCATTTATATATAGACTAAAGAGCAGAGGCCCCAGAATGGAGCCCTGTGGAATACCCATTGTGCATTGTAATGATGTTGATAGTTCGTTGTTTATTTTAACCCGTTGCTCCCTATGGTCCAGATATGATGCAAACCAACCGATAGCATGTTCAGAGAAGTTGAAGCTGGCAAGTTTATTCAAGAGTATGGTGTGGTTCACAGTGTCAAAGGCCTTTTTTAGGTCAATAAACACAGCTCCCACAACATTACCCTTGTCCAGCTGCACTACACCAAATCACATTGCAACGGCAAATGCTAAAAAATATTTAGTTAATAAGTATTTTTACAGTGCAAAAATATCTTAAAATCCTTAAAGGGGGGGTGAAACACTCAGTTTCAGTCAGTGTCATGTCAATCTTGAGTACCTATAGAGTAGCATTGCATCCTGCATATCTCCGAAAAGTCTTTATTTTTTTTATAATTATATAAGAAAGATGCGCTGTTCCGAGTCTTTCCGAAAAAAGCCGAGCGGGTGGGGGCGTGTCGTGTGAGCGGAGCTAAATAATGACGTGTGCTCGCTGCTGCTATTGTGTTGAGTCGAGTGCGTCGTAAAGCTGTGTCATCCCTAACAGCGGGAAAAAAACTTTATTCAAAATAAAAATATGGCTTTTAATCAGATACAGCCATACATCTATGATCCGGAATCAGACCCAGAGGCTGCAGTTGAACAGGAGCAGCAGCAAAAAACGACTAGAGCAGGACGTCTCTATGTGGTACAAGTTATACACTAACTATATAATATGCTTAGCGGCTTGTGTTATTAACATATTTATACTTGAATTATATCGTCGTATTTTTGTCTTTGAAGGTGTACATGTGGGAAGTGCAGTTGTGCACGTGTGTTTGTGTGTTTACGCGTGGTTTGTGTAGACAGTAAGCGGACTGGTTTTGCAGTCTGTGCAGGACTGTCTTGGTCTGGCAACCAAAAACGCACTTTTTTGGTGACATTGTTATGTGCACATCACCTGTTCAGCATCCTACAAGCCAGCGCTTTGATGGGCGTAGGCTGTTACTTTCGCTCTCTCCCTCTCTCTCTCACGCGCTTCCGGTAGAATTGTCCGTAAGGCCCATACAAGGAAATTCCGCCCCCATTAACGTCAAAGGGGACGCATGATCTCAAAAAACTTGCCGAAACTTATGACTAACCGGAAGTAGTATTTTTGACAAAGAAATACTCCCATCAAACGTCCACCTTAACTTTTGAAACTTTGTCTATGTTTAGTATGGGATTCCAAGTCTTTAACAGTGTAAAAAGATCAGTATGCATGAAACAGCATTTCACCCCCCCTTGAAAATTAATTGATATGATTAGAAATACTGCAAAATTAGTTTTGGGTTATTGAAATAAAGCTGAATATATAAATATTAGATGATAAACTATAGAAAATGGAAATTTTGCCCTGGCAAATAGCTGAAATAAAAGACATTGTTTCATAAATTGCATATTGCATTTTTTTTTATTTTGTCTTGCTGCACTTGCAGATTTATTTAACTTGTTTAAAACTTGTTTATACTTCAAAAGTGAAAAGTGCATCAAGACAAAATACCCTAGTATTAAAGGAAGTGTATGTAAGGTTGCGGCCAAAACTGGTACTGCAATCACTTTCGAATGACTGTAGAGCGTTGTATCCCCTCTCCCTCTCCCTCTCCCTCTCCCTCTCCCTCTCCCTCTCCCTGTCCCTCTCCCTCTCCCCCCTGACTTGAGGTTGCCAGATAGGCTGCAGGATCCAGCAGGTTTGTAGCTGCAGCTGTGGTAACTAGAGCAGATCTGGCAACCCGGATGCCGAAACACTACTGACTTCGTGATTGGTCGAGAGGTGGAGGGTGGAGCTTCAGGCCAAAACACAACATGTCAACATCAACATCAGTTGAGGGCTGCAACAACAACTTTTAAATGACAATATCCTGGCCAGACTTCTGTTGTCAGTGATAGAAGTATTTAAAAATTAATATAAATTAATGTCTAGTGACATATCAGGGCCATTTTATGATTAATTGAAATACATTTCTTACATACAGTTCCTTTAACGATACATTCTCTAACAAGTTCTAATGTTTATGCAGTGATGCTTCAAGTAAATGTAAAAGTGAAACAATACATTTAAATTCTGAAAATGTATTGGTATAAAATTGACTACGCTATAACTGCAAAACTAATTTTATATGCATATGGTTCAAATTTAAATCGGAAATTCAGAAACACTACAAGATTATTTCCCTGTTCCTATAGCTCAACTGGTAGCATGATGCTAGCAACACGATGGTCATGGGTTCCACCCTCCGGAAACACATTCTCACACAATTTATGTGTTGAATGCGCTTTGAAGTTGCTTTGGAGTGGTAATGGAAATGGAAATGCAATTTGTAATATACAGTACAGACTTAAAGTGCCCCTATTATGCCATTTTACACTTTCCAATTTCTTTTTCTCTCTTACAACGGGTTTACATGCATCAAAGGTCAGAAAATACATTTATTTCTCATGATATACATTGCACATCACCACAATTTTCAATGATTCTCAAACGACTCATCAGATGAATCAGTCTCTCTAAATCCCTCCTTTTCCATGAGCTACTATGGCCAGATGGCTCAGTCTGATACGATTGTCTACTGCTGACTCCAGAGACTTCCTAAAGCTCAGCGACTGTAAACAATGTAAAGACAGTAACGATGACGCTGATTTTACCATATCAATCTGAGCACGAGTCCAATGACAAAAAAATAGAAGAACTTATTCGACCCGAACCTCTAGCGCAAGGACGGCTTGAGCAGGACGTTTCTCAGTTATACAATACTCAGTTTCAGGTACATTATGAAATGTTGCAACTGTAATTCCTCACCATCAGCTTTAACAAGTGTACGTCCATTAACAAGCCAATGTGTATATTTCTAATTTATTACGGTACACATGCAGGAACTGTGAGTAACGCGAGTTAGCCGGAGACTAGGGCTGCACAAGTAATCAAAATATACTGTACCTTGGCTTAAGTGTGATAATGAAAGTGTAAAGGCTGCCATTTTAATTAAATAAATAAATGCCCAGAGTGTTCTGTGATCTGTAAACTCTGCTCCGTCTGAAAGCACTGCGAGTTTCAGTCGCTTATAACGCGCGTTTGAAAAAACAAGAAAAAGTAATGTTTTGACTACATATCGTCCGTCGAGTGTTTGATATCTCCTGATGTGCCTTCGTATCACAGAATGAGGAAGACGATTGTGATACAATGATGACGTCTACATCGATTATCAATGCATTATAATATACTTTATTATTATGAAAATTCTTGAGAAGGCTTGAAGAACTTCAATACACCATATACTGTCGCAATCTTTATGTTTAATCAAAGTGTTTCTATCTTCTCTTCATTCACACTACACAGTGCTATCTTCACATTAGTGATTTTCTGAAAATGTCATTATATTACTTCTCTTTGAGGCAATGTGACGTTTCTGCTCGAGGGTGCCCTCTGGCCTCCAGTATGAATGAAACATGAATGTGTTTAGTGCCCAGCAGTGCTCACTCCATCTTATTTTGGGTAAAAAATAGGAAAAATAATACTCTAAATAAATGTATATGACAATCCATATGTTTTACAGTGTACAAGAGGGTTTTTTTCACACCGCGGATGCATAAGTGGCCCATACTTCATATTAAAGATATAGACTCCTTCTTGATTTTGCATACAGTACCTCCCGACAAAAATTAAGAAATTTATATCACAGATTTTTTTTAATAATTTTTTTTTAATAGTTATTATTATTAGTCATAATAGAAAAGCACAATAAAACATTTTTAAATTGTAATTTTAACCAGAATAATCGCAATTAGATATTTTCCCCAAATTGTGCAGCCGTACCGGAGCCCTACACAATCTAAAACCCAAACGCTGTATTGTATTTAAAACCAAAACTACTTGTATAGGCGGTTCAGACTCATTTCTTTCTTTTGGGAGCCAATAACTATATTTATCGTGCCCCTTTTGACTTTACAACAGCAGAATGTTTTCAGTAACAAACAGCTACCGTATATTACACACTGCATTAATGAGAATATTCAACAAACCATCATTTTTCAACAAACCAAAACACTTTAAATTTATGGTAATAACCTATAGCACATATGCATCAGAGAAACAAGCGAACAATCTTTAGAATTTAGTTTTTGAACTTTATTTGCAGTAACTATATTTCTATGGCATCGCTGTCGAAGAGTAATTGGCTATTAAAGTGGATTTATTGTAGACTTAACGGAAGTTATCATGAGCGTCGTAATGTTGAAGCGGATATCGTAACAAATGTCAAGATCGGAAAGATTTTAAACCGAGTGGTTCATTAATAAATCCATAAGATCAAGCTGTGGACATACAAAACACAACACAACGAGCGCAGCGCAGCGATAAAAAGAGGCGGGCTACATAAGGTCTATGTATAGCTTACTTGGGGCAAATAATTTGCTATATACCACATTACAACAGGGAAAAGAACATGGCTAGGGAGGAACAGAAATGGGGCGACCAAAAATTAAGGTGCATTACGTCATGCCGCTTCCAGTCTTGACAGCTCTATTGATTATAATGGGAACAATCTAGTTTTGACATGCTGACATGGTGTGAGGAAAAGGGAAACCAAGAGTAATGAGAAAAAAAGTTTATGAGTCCCTGTGAACTTCCAGCATAGACCTTGAATTTTATTATGGCCGCACTGTTGACCACTGCTTTCATCCGAGCGTTTGCGCCATAATGTAATGGCTGTGACTCAGCAAAATACAGCCGCTAAAAATGAAGGACTTAATGGCAGGGACGTGAAGCACAGAATGTGACAAAATGAGCATAATTTGTAACTAATGCACTACCACAAAAGCACAGTGAAAGGGGAGAAGGTGGAATTAAGGAAGCGGGCTAAAAAATACATAAATATATAAAAGATTCTGAATTCGCTTAGATGAACGCATTAGCATTTGACTAGCTGTGTTTTTTAAAACTCCTTTTGTGCTGGCTGACTTCATGAAAATGTATGGCTTATGAATATGGCTCATGTTTATTTTAGGCTCTTCAAAATCACATTTGTGTTCCTTCAATGTTGTGTGCCACTTAAACTTGAAACAAGGTCTTCCTTGAAACATCTTTATATGCCTCTAAGGACGACTTAAAAGAAAAATCATCCAATTAGCCGTTTCTCACGGCGATTATGTATGCTTACGACAGCATCGCCGTTCCGCGTCTCATTGTTTTGTCATCTGGGGTTTGGATTTCTCATTTATGACTCTTTTTTTTTTTTTTTTTTTACATCGTGCGGCTCGTGTTTTGGGACGCCACTGGCTTTATCATTACTGTAGCTTTCGCTCTCTACCCTTCCTTCAGTATCTCATCTCTTGGGCTACTAATATTTCAAAGCATCTGTCGCCGCTGTCCGTGCCAAGCTGGGCTAGCCCAGTCCAAACACCAGGAGCCAGCTGTTTGCATCCAAGCTCCACAGATAAACGCTGCTCTGGTGCTGCAAACTACATACGATTTCTTCATGCCGCACATAAATGCCTTAAAGAAACAGTTCAAGCTAAAATGAAAATGTTATCATCATTTACTCACCCTCATGACGTTACAAAACTGTATGACTTTCATTCTAGTGTGGAAAACAAAAGAAGATGAAAGGGAAGTGAAGTGAAAGTCAATGGGGTCCAATATTGAACATAAGGATGAGTAAATGACGACACCATGTCTTGGGTTCTTGAAGTCAGTAACCATTGTTATATCCACCAGCTCAGAATCCAACACCCACTTGGAGAGTATTGAGTCGTACTGGGGCGTACTTTGTGGAGTGCATGTTTTACAACATAAGATGTCTTCAGAGTGAAACACTCCAAAGCAAAAAGAGGGAAGTGCGCTCAATGATTCATAAACTTAGTGGGGTGAGTGTCTGAAGCACATATGAAACAATCTTGCTTCGCTTGGAGGTGCCTTAAGGCCAAAAGGGCCTGGAAATGAATTACAATAGCTTAAAAAAAAAAAAAAAATGGTTGCGTGATCCAGACGAAGACAGCAATCATCGCATGAAGCTCTCTGGCTCTTAAACAGCAAACAGACTTGTCCTTGATCAACCTTTAGCTAAAATCAAAGTAAAACAATTATTGAGTATTGAAACATCAGATATGGGACTAGGATCTCACCCTGAAAATAATATAAGTTATTTTTTCATAAAATCAGATGTGAGACCCCACATTATTGATGGACCCACTTTATATTAGGTGGCCTTAACTACTATGTACTAACATTTTAATTAATCATTTGATACTATGCTTGTGTACTATGTTTTTACATTGGACTTACATTTTAAAAATACCTGCATGTAATTACATCTATAATTAATTTCTGGAGTTACATTTGTAATTACACAGTTGGCCCTTCCCTTACACCTAACCCTACCCTTAAACTTACCCATCCCACCACAGCTGTCCCTAACTCTACCCCTTTCCCTCCTCAATATACGCATAAGTGCTTTGCAAAAAAATTTGAACGCAATAAGTATATTGTACTTATTTTTTGATGTAAGTGCATAGTACTTAAGGCCACCTAATATAAAGTGGGGCCTTATTGACATTATTAGGGTGGCGATACAACATCTTTTTGGACCTTAAAGTGCAATTTTAAAGGTTAATAAGTCTCCTATAATAGGTTTACATGCATCAAAGAAACCCTTCAATTTTCTCATAATACACTTTGCAGCATCATCTCTTTTTTCAGTGTCTAAAGCGGTTAGATCCAGGGTTCTTTCTAAACCCCACCTTTCCAAGAGCCTACTCTGCTCTGATTAGTCAGATAGCCCAGTCTGCTGTGATTGGTCTACCACTTACAGTAGATGTCAGAAACAAAACCCCCCTTAGCATATCTGAATTTCAGCTCCAACTCTTCCAGGCCTCAGCAACAACGACAGCGTTTGTGGGTGAGTCAATGTAGACGTTGTTTGCTGGCAGCCAATAAAGGCCACAGGCTGGCAATCTAAAAAATTGTGCAAACCTACACAGCTACCTACCCAACTCCTATCAGGCAGTTCAGAATTGGCCCTTTCTTTTGGGAGACAATAATTACATTATTGAAAAGGGGGCACTTAAAAAAGCATCTGAATGGGATTTCTAAATGGCCAAAAATGTCAGGATTTTGGCTTTGTTATCCGATCAATGTCCTCTCTTCAGTCCTCATACATTTTGTATAATTGTATTGCTTTGACTGTTCTCTACAGACCCTGCCTTCTTGCATGCCAAAAATGGTTGATTATGTACAATACCTGCATGCCATTGGTCAAATATTTTTCCATCATTACCGTCAACGAGCATAATGCTGGATTCAAATATTACATATATGCGTTAACAGATCAAAGCAATCACTTTAGGAGTATGTGCTTTGTGGTGTAAGGTCCAAGAATTTGTCGCATTCACCATAATGAAAACGCCTTGTTCATGTGTGAAAAGCGTAAGTTAGGTGAATTATAGTGAAAAGCTGACAACTTCTACATCCGCAAATTAAAATGTTAATTCACAGAAGAATTAAACAAAAATTCTAGTGCTTTTATCATGATCGGGATCGTCTACAAAGCTAATTCCTTTTAGCCAAAACATTGGTCAAAAGAGTGAATTTGTGAGCTAAATTAACTACATTAAATTATGTTTTATTAAACAAAGTTCGGGAGGAAGCACGTTCAGATAATTGACACAAGAGGAGAGCACTCAGCTAATCAGCAATAAGAGGTGTGTGTATATATATATATATATATATATATATATATATATATATATATATATATATATATATATATATATATATATATATATATATACGCAGCAGACTTATCTGCGTTCATTGACAGTTTTTCAGCATCCCTCCACCACCCCTTCTCCACACTTTAGTTCCAATCACCTACATACACGGTGGGTTCGGACCAAATTCTGAGCTCGAAGCCCTCCCCCCGGACAGGACACCAAATGCGTTTACATTTAAATCTACTCTCCATAAATTATATGTAAACGTGAACTTGTACAATTAAGTTTAATTAACAAAGTTTGGGAAGAGCATGATCAGGTAATTAAACCAATCAGTAACAGAGGAAGCCGGTATAGCCGTCTCACCTCTGTCCCCCGGCAGGATTCAGGGCGTCTCCACCGCCCCGTCGAGCTCGCTTTTGGCTGGTTTCTATCTTAGTCAAGACAGGGGGTGGGGGGTGTACTCTGGGTTTGGGCCAAATTCTGTGCGAACGCACAGAGTAATGTCATAACATCATTTTAAACACACTCAAATGTATCTAATATGACAATGAGCTGCGTTACCTCATACTCATGACCGGAATATACAAGTTGAATAAATACTATATCTTCTTCTTTTTCTTTCTGCTGTTCCCTTCAGGAGTCGCCACAGCGAATCATCTGCCTCCATCTAGTCCTATCCTCTGTATCCTCTTCTCTCAGACCGACTACCTTCATGCCCTTCACTACATCCATAAACCTCCTCTTTGGTCTTCCTCTTGACCTCCTGCCTGGCAGCTCAGCATCCTTTTACCGATATATTCAGTCTCCCTCCTCTAAACATGTCCAAACCATCTCAACTTGACCTCTCTAACTTTGTCTCCAAAACATTTCACATGTGGTCCCTCTGATGTACTCATTCCTGAGCCTATCCATCCTCGTCACTCCAAAAGAGAACCTCAACATCTTCAGCTCTGCTACCTCTAGCTCTTCCTCCTGTCTTTTCCTCAGTGCAACTGTCTCCAAACCATAAGACATCACTGGTCTGAATAAATAGCCTGTATACCTTAATTATTCCAAATGCATTAAATAATGTAACCCCACCCACACAGGACTGCTCACCAGTGTCCTCTTTTTTGAAAAGCACAATATGGTCACCCCCACATTATATCTGTAACTTTATTAGTCACTTCACAACAGCCTGACTGCAGAGTTATGAAGTTGTTTGTCTGCTGTACTGACCTGATTAAAACTCCACAGTAAATATTATGTTCCTGTCTCCTCATTTGAATTTCAGTGCAAGACTGCACACAGCCCATGAGTTAAACCAAATTCACCTCAGCAAGGTACAAATACCAGTCTATTTGCATATGCGATGTCTGTTTTGTTTTAGGGTACAGCATGTTTACACGTCGGAACCGAAAAACTTTTTATGCGTTTTTGACGTTCATTTATGTGACATTGGCACTTGGCCTGAAAGTGCAAGCTTTTGATAATAATAACAAATTATTAGTAAACAACAAATAGGCTACATGAATTTGTGAAAATGGGGAAATCATGTGCTTGTGTGTGACGTTCATTACCTCTTGTTTGACAAAGTGACATCGCCAACTACTGGCCTGCCTTTTTAGTAATTTTCTGTGATCGTTTTGACAGCATTTTCATCAGTTTTTAGTACACCGTTGTCTTGTAAACATACCCTTAGTGTCAGACTTTACAGTACTGTGAAAATTAGGTACAAAGCATATTTAGCACGGCCCAGTGTATGATAAAGAATGATAATGAAAATATTGATAAATCATAAATGAAAGATATTTACAACACCGATGTCACAAACAATTAGGTTTTCCTGGTAAATTGAGTCCACATAGGACACCAAATTGATCCAAATGGCTGAAAAAACTTTTAATATGTACTCAGCGTCTGATTAGAAAACCTCAAAATACATATGTAGCCTATTTTATTAACTATTTTATTAAGCTCATTAAATTCAAATGGTCAATTCTTATTTTTTTCATTTATTCTAAATGATTTATCTGTGCTCATTATTATTATTTTCTGTGCCCTTGTGGTCTTTAATCATAATATCATTCCCTCCCTCTTGCAGTGACATTTCTTCTCTTTTCCTGTCACTCACAAGATCCCAGCATAAGCAAACCACAATGATCCAATCCAATCAGTCATTAATCGTGGACAATATAAAGTCCCGCTGTACTTTTTTTTCTTGGTATAAAAGAAAGCTTTTTTCACTTGGATACATGTCATAGCAGTGAAAAAAAGACTATTACAACTTCTGGTTCAAGCTAACTTTAATATGTGTGTGTTTTTTTTTGTTTTTTTTATTGCTACATTTAATAGTACCGAATCTAGGACTGTGTGATTGTTGGTTTGTGGTATGTCATTCGAACAAATTCATAGAAATTAGGCAACTAATTTCAACTAATTTAATCAAACCCTGCCCCTAAACCCACTTGTCACTGGGGTTTAGACAAAACAAACAGTGAGGTCATGCCAATTCGTACAAATTAGCCACCTCTTAAAATACGTACGAATAGGTCATAAAACAGCATTGTATTGATCGTATTTCTATTCCGATTTTGACTTCCACTGATTATGAAAACAAGATTATCGAGGTGAAACGATTATTGTGTCGCTGCCACATTCCATACAGCGCACATCCCTTGCCTTCACAGCGGTGTGCTTTCGTTCCTCTCCAAGCCAAACTTAAAGGGGTTAGTTCACCCAAAAATGAAAATTCTGTACTTCCCCTTAAGTCATTCGACACCTGTAAGACCTCCGTTCATCTTCTGAACACAAAGGAAGATATTTTTGTTGAAGTCCAATGGCTCAGACAGTCCTTCATTGACACCAATGTCATTTCCTCTCTCAAGACCCATAAAGGCACTAAAGACGTCGTTACAAAACCCATCTCACTACAGTGACTCTACAATAATTTTATGAAGCGACGAGAATAGCTTTGTGTGTTAAAGAAACAAAATAAAAACAAAGCTTCGAACCGTTAAGAATCAGTATGTTGAAGTTTGACATTTGAAGTTTGGTCTGGAAATTCGGCACGATCAGAATCATGAATCGTTACACTTATTCATAACGGTTCGAAACTTTGGTCTTGCGGGTGTCGAATGACATGAGGATGAGTAATTAATGACAGAATTTTAATTTTTGGGTGAACTAACCCTTTAACATCCGAATCAGACAAATAAGTGAGTGATGTAAAATGTTACGAAGAACGTGTAATGGCTCTCGGAGTTCAAAACACTTAACCTACGTCCGACGTCATGCGTTGCAAGTAACGTTTTTTCCGTAAAGTTGTAAATGGAAGGCGTTCTGACGGAAGCTAGATATTTGACTTTATAAAGTTTTAAATATGGATATTTTTCTTACACAAACACATCGCTTCACTTCAGAAGGCCTTAAGTAACCTTAATTGGAGCCGCGTGGAGCACTTTTATAATGGATGGATGCACTTTTTTGGGCTTCAATTTTTGGGCTGCCATTCACTGCCATTATAATGCTTTTAACGATTTTATTCAACTGAGAGGAGAATTTTATTTACACCTAGGATGGCTTTAGGGAGAGCAAATCATGGGTTAAATTTCATTTTTGTGTGAACTATCCTTTTAAGCCGCAAAAGAGATTCTATTCCCTAGGAGACTTCCTGCGCGCACGCTCCGAAACACTGGGAATGTGTGTGTGTGTAACAGTATATTGGGTCCGTGCAGCTCAGTGACAGCGGTAAACATTAATGACCATAATGTTAATTAAACAAGAAAAGACATCCCTTGAATTAATAAGCTGTAGTTTTAAATAAGGATTAGTCTATATATAATGTATACAGCTGTGTTATTTCACATTTGATAACTTTATTCAATTTCTATTGTAGGCTATTACTTATTTGAATAAAACTGTTAGTACATCTTCCTGAAAAACCTAAAGCACTGTTTATTTAATTTGTATTTTTGTTCGGCCAGAGCGTTCGCGGCTTGATGATTGGTTTTTGGGTGCGCCACGTCAGGACAGGCTAAGCGGCGCTCCTGACGTGGACAGCTCAGAGATGGGCAGTTCTTTCCAGGAGACGGTAGCAGGACCACTCCTTCTCCCGGTGGAGGGCCGGGGGAGAATCTTTCGTTATAGCTACTACCTTATATAACCACGTGGGTAGGCGGAGTTACACATGCAAATCTCACATGCCAATGGCATTGGCACTGCCATTGGGCGTTTTCTAGTCTCGGAGATGATAGGCTTCTAAGCGAAACCCCCATTCGTCAATCACTTTTGCAATCGTATTGTCACTCACTTCAGCGATAATAAAGACCTTTTCCACACCGTATGGAGCATCTAAATCTCCTCACTGTCTGTGTCAAGCGTCACCTTACAAAATTTGTCGACAAGTAAGATATTATCCTCTTTTCATGATCTATATAACCCTTATGCGGTCATAACTGTAATGTGTCGTTAGCTGGACTATCAAGCTCGTGTTCTATCGAGCTATTCATGAGAACGGTTTGTGTTTTTGTGATCGCTTTACTCTAATCTGGTCATAACTGTAATATTTTAGTTAGTTGGACTGTCTGCTCGTGTTCTATCGAGTTGTTCATGAGAACGGTTTGTGTTTTTCTGATGGATAGTCACTTTTTCTTTGAATATTCGACCTGAAATAGTAACACAGAGATTCTGCCATAGTTGTTGCCTCGGTTACGTATGTGTGGGGCGGAGCTATAAAAATAGACCTTTTTGGGGGGTAGGGGCCTGTTTGTTTTGGTGATTTAAAATAAAAACAATGGTAACCAGAAAACACTTACCGCTCCTTTAAAATCTCAGGGGGTACTTCGGGTAAACATTTGAGGTATGTTTGATTAAGGCGGCACTGCGCAAACCGGTCGTTGTATGACATCAAAGTACAGCGAGAGCAATTTGAAAGCATACAAAACTGTCTGCTCTCGATTTGCTCTTTCGGTACTTTGATGTCATACAACAACCGGTCTGCGGGGCTCTAAGTTAAACACACCTATCATGTTCAGCTGATAAAGAGTTTAGGAAGCCAAATTTGTATGAACGTGCATTGCAAAAGGTTACACCCTGGGGTCCTGGGCAGACTCAACTCAACAGGCGGGCCGGATCATTGATGTTTTTGTGCTGAAATACAGTGCTCAATAGTGCAATTGTTCAGAGAATTTGCCCCAAAGCATATTTAAAAATCACAGCATGTCTCTATTTGCTCAATTATTAGGTCTTAATTACTGGTTAACAAATAATAATAAAAAAACATAAATAAGCGTGTTGCTTTATTCTCCTACAGCATATTGAGAGACAGGAATTTGCAGTTTTCCTCAAAATCAATATTTATGATAGCTTCAGGACTGAGAATGATGTGGAACGTTGTGTATTGAAGGCTCGTCTTAATTATTCCCTCATGGTAAAGAAAAAGGAACACACAAGCCTACGCGCTCTAATTGACACAGTGCAAAATCTCCCTCAGGTGCATAGCAGAGAAAACTGGTATAAAACAGGGTGTTTGTGCATTTTTCAAAGAGGTTTGAAGAAGGGTGCGGAATAAGACAGACTGAGACTTCATATTTGTCTCTGAGGTGTTTACGTGCAGAAGAAAGGGAGCAGATTGGTGGCTTCTCGCAATCCCTGTGGAATAAACCATCTATCAGCAGTTTGAGAAGATACTGAGAGTATCTCGGGTGTTTGTTTTGTGTTGTATTCTCTTCTCCCCCTCGCACAAGATATTTGAAGTAGGTCAGAGATGTTGTGTCGGTAAAGTGTGGGGACCTGTAAGGCCTCAGCAGGAGATTTATTCCAGCCTTCTCACAAGGAACAAAATAATTGAGTGATATCAAAATACTTTTTTTTTTTGTAGGTGCTAAGATGTCTGCCATGGCAACATACTGTACCTTATTCGAATCAAAGCCTGCATGTGTTTCTGTTTAAAGAAATATGTTTAAAGAGATAGTTCACCCCAAAAGTCTTCATTTACGTCCTTTTATGCTCACCAAGGCTGCATTTTGTAGAATTCAGTTTCACATGATCCTTCAGAAACCATTCTAATATGCTGATTTGGTGTTACAACCAATGTTAGAATAATTAGAACAGTGGTGCTAATTAATATTTTTGTGGAAACCTTGAAACTTTTTTAACCGTTATATATTTATTTAAAAATCTTTATAGAAAACTTTTAACATTTACTATCTACTGTATCATCAGACTCTGGTGGAGGACACATTATTGGAAGGAGACAGTTCTCATCAATGCCTCTTATTTTAACCTTATGAGACGGGAGTGATTAGATGATCTGTATTAAAATACAGCATTATTTAACTTTGAATATGCAAGCACAAAGAATACATTGGCAAAAAAGCTCCATGACTCCAACCTATCCCTTGGGAAACCTAAAAAAAACGAAATACATTTACTACAGAATTCTGCAACATTGGTCATAAAAGAATATCTGACGTTCCTTAAAGGGTAACTAAACCCCTGTTCACAGCCTAACTCCACCCTCTGGCAATATTTGAAAAATGCTGCAAAAGTGGGCAGAGCCCAGCGGAGACAGAGGGGACGAGACGAGGGCGGGGCTGAGCAGGGGGGCGTGCACCTGAGACCCGTAGTGGCAACTTGTTTGACAGTTGTCAGACTAGCAAAGATGGATAGTGACTGGAGTGAGGACAGTAGTTTTGCAACAGAGCAGTCATCTAAAGTAGAGGACTTTTCTCCACCACCTTCACCTGAAGTGGAGGAGGGTGAAATGTCTGTAGACACAGAGTTTGTAGGCTCAAACTGCTTTAACTCCCGATGCCGACGATGCTTTAATTCATTCATTCATGCTAGCGAAGCAGCAGCAAGAGAGAATGAGATCACTAACTAATCTATGAACACTGAACAGCCATATACTTATACTGAATGCCACTAAAAAAGCGCAGGACCAATAAGTTCAAACCTAATAGCCTATTACAACAGATTTCCTCATATTAAATATTCCTCATGCATTAAATAAAAGTTAGACTACATACGCCAGCAGTCTAGCTGCACGTTAAGGATTTGTTGTTCGTTACCACGGCAACCATTTGCGTGTCAGGGTTTGTCTGAAAGCGTCTGAGGTATGAAAATGATGTGTAGACATGACGGCGCAAAATATCAGAAGAAAAGCTTAACATGTACTTACAACTGCATTATTTATCTGTATTTTCTTCATTAGGATGTTGAAAGCAAGTGAAGAGAAAGTTTCATTCATAATGTTTCTACTTCATTTAACATGAGCGCTCATACTGGACTGAAGCCATTCTCATGTGATCACGGAAAACATTTCTCAGGGCGTGGTGAGCTCGTGCCAGGGGCGTGGATAGTGAGCCGTTGGAAGTACCATCCTACGTCACGAAGTACCACAACGTCCAATAGGAAAATTCAACTGCAGTAGCCACCGTTCAACCTTAAGAGGGCAGCACTAAGACGTTTTTACACCATATATTATAGAATTAAAACACTTTATACCCAAATGTCAAAATATTTACTCTAATCAATAAACAGCATTAATAAAGCCCCAGTCTTGCAGATCATTAACTAAAACAAGTTGGTTTAGGGTTTAGTTACCCTTTAAACACCGATCAGACATAATATTATGACCACTGAAATGAATAACACTGATTCCCTATCTCGAGGGAACTTCGAGCTGTGTCGAAACGCTAGGGGAACGCCTCTGCCTGATGCGTCATGAAGCACTCGTGAAATCAGTCCAATAGCGGGGAGATACGTCATAGGCGGGTGACGTCATCGACCAGGAAGCTATAAAGCACACCCGGACCAAACAGTCATTAGCTTCTGAAAAAGCCAAACAAATCGATCACAGGCATGCTGGGAGTATGGCATAGCAACGCAGCGTCTCGTTCCCTCTCAGGGAACCATGGTTACATACGTAACCTGAGACGTTCCCTATCTCGAGGGAACTTCGAGCTGCGTCGGAACGCTAGGGGAACTCAATACCCACGCCGCCAGAGTCCCAAATGTCTGTATGTGTGAATTCAACCCAGAAACACCCGAGGTAGAGGCCACATCTAGATTATAGAACCTCACAAATGTATGCGGAGAGGACCACCCTGTCGCATCACACACCTCTGAAAGTGAAACTCCCGAAATGAGAGCCATAGAGGCAGCCATACTCCTGGTGGAGTGAGCAAGGACCCTCATTGGGGAAGGCTTCATGACGCATCACGCAGAGGCGTTCCCCTAGCGTTTCGACGCAGCATCTCGTTCCCTCTCAGGGAACCATGGTTACATACGTAACCTGAGACGTTATCCCTTCATCACAGCGCCTGTTAGTGGGTGGGATATATTAGGCATAAAGTGGATATTTTGTCAGGAAAAATTGTCCAAGAAAGGAACAGTGGTGAACCGGTGAGGGGCATCCAAGGCTCATTGATGCATGTGGGTACCGAAGGGTGGCCTTGAGGTCTGATCAAACAGACGAAAGCACCAAAAGTGCATCAGATCTTGATCAGGGAGCAAAGGAAGAAGGTTGTATGGTCTGATGAATCAAGTTTTCTTTTCCGGTTTCTTTTGGCCGGGTCTGTGTACATCGCTTTCGTGGGAAATACTATATGGCAACAGGATGCACTAGGGCTGGGGCTGTTTTGGCAGCAAAAGGGGGACCAATATACAATTAGTTATAATGTTCCAATTGGTTCCAATTAGGTCATAATGTTATGACTGATTGGTGTACTTATGAGTTAACACATTTTTTACATTGCAGACTATGCATTTATGTCAATAGACTTTATGTTCAACCGCAACATAAAAATAAGGTCTAGATATACAGGTATACCATTCAGACTGTCCTCTATCAGTGTCCTAAATTTCAAAACTTTCCCACAAGTGGTTCTATGGACTGCCAAGAAGAAGAAGAACAACAACAAAAAATGGAAACCGGCAAACGTTTAAATAATTTAATCATAAAATAAGCAAAATTCGAGTAAAAACGGCAGCTGTCCATGCGCATAACAGACATGGTAAACCATAAACAAAACACAACATAAAGCCCAGGCCTGTTCATCTCTCATCCTTCACTGTCTTCGCTCCTCCTTTTATGCGTCTGAGCCCCTGCTCACCCTGTTCTCACAGTCCCTCGGCCTCGCTGCTTGCCACAAACATTACATCTAAAAACAAGACCTTTGAAATGATGGCTAAAGCTTAAGGTAGAGAAATAGAGCACTGAAAAAACAGCACTGATTCAAAGGCCCATTCGCTATTTTCATAACCTTCTATTGTGTCTAACCAACTCAAAAGCAACACTATGGTTTTCAAGGTAATTTTCCTGAATAAAATGCATACTGTGACTGATCTGTGGCCTGTTCTGAAAACATACTAAGGCCTCCAGGCACTAAATAGAGGCAAGCCCTATTTTTTTGGTCAGGATTTACTAAATACACACAGTAAATAAATAACACTAAAAAGGTATACACCCTTCAAAATAAAGGTGCCAGGAATAACCAAAAATGGGGTTTCACAGTGATGCCATAGAAGAACCATTTTTGGTTCCCCAAAGAACCATTTTGTAAAGGTTCTTTAAAAAACTTTTTTTTTTCCTAACCATTTTATAGTCTAAAGCCCTATTAGGACGGGATTAGATTAACATGGGGACATGGGGGTAAAGTTATTTTACCTCAGGACGTCTGTAATATTAATCGCCAATTCGCACGGGATAAGACATCTCAGTAAAACTAGCATAAGTGGGAGGAGTAACTCGCTTTACGCACCTCCTTGACGTCATGTGCGTATAACGTTACCGTTATAACGTGAACAAACACACAACCTGAGCGCCAGTCTGAACTTCGACTCCAATATATGTGTGTTTTAATAAACAGTTAGGTCCAGTCTAACGATTCTGATTGGATTTTGTTGGTAATAAACACTTTCCTAGAGCTAAAATGTGTTGTGCCTCTAATAAGTGCTTTTGATCTTCTTTTTGCTTTAAATGATATGCAGAAAACACTGGACATTTTCCACAGATTTGTCCCACCACCTACAACGCAACCGAATGCTTCAAGCGCCTCCAAGGTCGCAAAATGCGCTTTTTTTAAACTTTTAAACAGGAAATGACGGGATTTTACCATACATTTTTACAGCAGGTCTATTCGAACGGGATTAGTATTACCCGAGGTCATTTTTCCAGACCTTTTTACAGAAGGTAAAAGTCTCGGTAATCTTTACTGACATTGTCCGTAATGATTACCGAGATGGCACATTCGGACGGGACTAAAATCACAGAGAACCTCTGGTAATAATTACTTTACCCCCACGTCCCCATGTTAAACTAATCCAGTCCGAATAGGGCTCAAAACTAACAATAAATTATTATTAAGCAGTCTCCCTAAAGAGATACAAAAGAGACGCATAAAACTGGACATAGCAAGATGAGACAAAAGGAAAGACATAGAGAGGTGTCCCGGCCCCTTTCTTGCCCTTTTAACATCCCCTCTTTGTTTACTTCCTCTAGGCCGTTCATCTCACAGTCTCCCAGTGGACTTGAGGGAAATGGACTCTTAGTCTGCTCTCCATAGATCACCCACTGACACTGATGGTCGACTTTTGGATTCCTACATCTGGTGTTTCTTTTTTAAATCAATTATTTAAGATCTCAGATTCATGTCAGAGAGCACGCCTATTCACCATCCCTGATTGTCATGCACCACGTCGCCATTGATCAAAGGACTTCCACCTTCCTCCTCAATATTTAACAGCTCTTAAAAAAGAATGAAGTAATACAAAAACTGTCACTTACTCCAAAAACCTCAACTGTGGCCCTTTTATTCAGATTGTGGCTTCACTCAAGATAAACGTCAGCTTTTGAGGAAAGTTTATCGACATATCAGAGCTATGCATGACAGGTAATTTTGGTCTGTTCTTGACACAAAGATGCTGTATTTTAGTGCCTCAAAAGTCTTGGGATAAAGTGCATGTCACATGAGTCAAAGACTCTTTTGTATTTACTTTAAGGTGTTTTTTTTTTTTTTTTTTTTTTTCATTTTGGAGCTTTTGAATAGCAGAAATTTAAATTTTTGGAGAATTACCATTGTCAGCATTGTCACACTGGACTTTTTTTATTAGGTTATATCAGAGAAAAATGCCTTTTTTTCTTTGTTTCTTTGTTTATTCATGTTATTTTAATACATTTGATCATGTACAAGGAAAGTACAAAAATAGCGTGTAGTGCAGGGATAAAAAATGTCTTAAACACAACCCTTATTAGTTCACTTTAACCAATCAGGGCCGGGTGAGGGAGACCCGTCAATCAATTTGCCACCTTGTGTTGGTGAGAAGTTATGACTCATAATGAGTGACAGGGTTTTAGCATGATAAGGTATTATATTTTAATTACAACGTCAAAGTGGGCTAAATATAAATTGCACGTTAAAGAGTGAGAAAGTGACCCAGCTCTCAAAACTTGGGGGGAGATGACTTGAAGGCTCTTTGTAAATATAAAAACTCTGGAGCGCTCTGTGACAAAGCAAACATTCTTCAGGAATAGTTTGAGGAGCACAACAACAAGTTTGAGGTGTTGACTTGGCCTCCAAATTCCCCAGATCTCAATCCAATTGTGCCTAATCTGGCAACACTGAGCTTAAAGGGATAGTTCACTTTAAGATTTTTAATCTATAAATTTTTTTTAAATTATATTCAGTTTTCCTTTACTCACCTTCAAATTGTGTCAAACCTGTATACATTTCTTTTTTTTTCTGAACACAAAGAAAGATATTTTGAAGAAAGTTTGTAACCAGGTCGCTTCGGGGCACCATTGACTTCCACAGTAGGAAAGAAAAAATCCTATGAAAGTCAATAGTGCCCCAGAACTTTTACAGGTTCCCACATATTTTTCAAATATCTTCCATTATGTTCAACAGACTCAGCTTTGAGCCAGTTATTTTCACTTATGCTAACTAAAATTACAAAAACTAAAACTAAATTTCGTACAATTTGTCTAAATCCAGTGATGGGTAGATTTAGGGGCAGGGTTAGGGGGGTAGGTCATTTGTACAAAATCATACACTCTAAGAAGAAAAGGTTCTATCGGCACTACGTATTTGGAAAACTCCTAAAAGTTTCACTGCAAAAAATGCTTTTCTTAATATCTTATTTTAAATATTTAGACTAGAAACAAAGCAAAAATACTAAATAAGAAATGCACTTTTTACAGTGTTTGCAGTGGGTCCTTTTAGGGGTTCCTAATACGTAGCATCAATAGAACCTTTTTTTTTAAGAGTGTATGGATTGGGCAACTCGAAAAATACATACAATTTAGCAAAAATAATGCAAATTATGACAGCAAATTATAAAGTAAGGTTGTACGAATTTGTACTAATTAGCAACCTCGTAAAATACAAACAAATTGCTGTGAAAACTGTTGTAGTTTTGTGATATGAATATATATATATATATATATATATATATATATATATATATATATATATTTTTTTTTTTTTTTTTTTTTTATCTAGATCAACTACATCAAGAGTTCTCCTGCATTAATTGTATAAATTATGATTCATATCAGTTAGCGCAATAATTTTGAAAGCGCTAAAAAACTAAAGATACGACAAAAGCTCAGACTGTGCTGAGAAAACTTATACTAAACTATAAAAAAATACAGTGGAGATCAAATTTAAAACTACAATAACCATTAGGCAGCATGGAAATTCAAGCTTGGGTATTTCAATGGACCGATAAGTCAAGTCAAGGAAGCATGACTGTTCACTATATGACCTTTGCAAATATGATAGTCATGCACAAATTATTGGAATAGCGATTATTGGAGTTTATGTCCTGTGTATTAAACAAGCAGACATTTTCTTATAGCTGATTCAGCTGTTTGTGATGAGATCCCAGCAATTGATTGTAGCTTTGGTCATGTACAGAAACAGTGACCTCTGAGATCACTGGTTTCTGATGAACATAAAGAGGCATGTTTTCAGTCAATCTACTAAAGGGAGTGCAGAAGGGTCCAGAGTTAACAATGTAGAAAACAGTAAATGTGAATTACACTGTGGATCTGTTTTTCTGTAGTCTAAGAAGTCCATGAATAACAGCAGTCTACTCAGAACGATGTGAGATTAGTCGATTATTTAAACACCTTTACAAAAACAAGAACAATCAAAAAACTGTTTAAAGATTTATAGAAAATGTCTGAGGTCTATCAGAAAGGATGAACTGCTTGTCTGCAGCAGACCAAAGTCCCCTGAAATACATTAACCTTTATAAAAAATAAATAAATAAAAACTAACGACAGAAAAACAAACATCTTCCATGAAAATCTGTTTGATCAAGCAGTCCATTTGCATTTAACTGCAAAAAATACTGGGCTAGTCGTAGGTAAATAATATTGGCATTAGGGTCGGAAAGGCTTTGGAATAGAGTGCAAGTCACATTTCTAATGCAAATGATTACCATCTTGTATCCATCTTCAGTGAGCCCTCGCTATGACCTTTTATAAAGTACTTTTTCTTTCTTTGATAGACCAGCATTTTAGCATTCTTTCAAAATGGCTGCACAAAGCAAAGGTTGAGGGCATTCACAGATCTTTAGGTATTATTTAAGGTTTCTATCCCTTTCTCGGGTTCTTCATTCACTCAGTGATAATGATATTTTCAATGATATCATCAATTGTACATGGTTAAATCCAGAGCTAAAGAAACATCCTAAACATCTCTGGTCACCCCAAAAGGAAAGTTCTGTTATTTACTCACCCTCATGTTGTTCCAAACATGTATAACTTTCTTCTTCTGTGTGTTATTTTATTATATTTTGTATCTATATTTGTTTGTTTTTTTGTTTGTTCCTGCAACAATTCTATCAAAACAAAGTGTGTTCAGGCGCATTGTTGGCATCATGTAATGTAATGCAATGTAATGTAATGTTGGCATGAAACTTATTACCATGAACACTTCAAAAGTATGGTAAATTGTATTAATATTCTTAAGAAATACCTAGAAAATTTGAAGTAGTGGTTAAAATGTCCAGTTCATGTTTATTTGTCACTACACACAGACACCCCCATCTTTCACATTGAAATGGACTATTCCATAATGGTAGCGAAAGATAAACACAGAGTGACTGGAGGACTGGGAAAGTACACAAACAGAGACGGATCAAGACTAATATAAACGCGAAAATGAAACAAAAGATCATCTCAAATAAAAATAAAAAAAGCAAAAAGAAATTAATAAATATTTGGCAATGCTGCCAAAATGACCTTTTTTTATTCCTGTTGTTGAGGATACTGACAGGAACAACAACAACATTCACAGTGTTGAACTTTTTTTACGGTCTATGTGTTGAACAGGCCTCTACAGCAGCTAGCTGTGAAGTGGCGCTAGATAAAGTTAACCAAGAAGAACTTGAAGAGGACACGTTGTCGCTGCCTGCTGTTACAGCGACAGTGTCAGTGATGTTGACACAAATGAGGTGGAAGAAAATTTTGGACACACACACTCACAAAATTACTTATTTTCAATATTAAAAGTGATTGTGGATTGGATATTTTTGTCTTTTATCACAGTCTTGGGAATGTGAATGATTAGTAACAACATTGGCTTTGATGCATTGTTAGTTTTTATGCGGCATCAGATAAAAAAAAAATCACTCATTTACTGTTTGTGGCTGTTTTTGCGCCACTGACTTCCATTATAACAAAAAATGTTTTGATTGCATAGCCATGACACATTATAATCATGGATTCTGATTGTTGGTGGTTTTCCATTTTGGGAAGAGGTAAAATGTGTAATTTTACAAATATAACAGAGTATTTACAGCATATAAATGAGGGAGATCATCTGATGCTTCACAAAAACTAACAATGCATCAAAGCCAATGTTGCTACTAATCTTTCACATGCCCAAGACTGATAAAAAGTTTGGGACTGAAAATAATTCAGACTGTCAAAATAATAAAATTGACATTCTTCTTCTTTTAAATAATAATAATAAAATAAATAATAACGACATTCTTCTTCTAACAATAAGCGTCATTAATAATAAAAATAATAATAATAAGAAGAAGAAGAAAAAGAATCTTATAAATTGTCATGCAATTATTAATGTGAATGAATGGTACTCCACATCACATCATCATCACTATCGTACACCCCAATAGCCTACCTACATGTGCCGCGATACGACATTAAATGCTAATTTTAAAATCATTGTTCTGTAAAATAATACATTGTGATAATTTCTCATCCAAACTGCTATTTAAACTGCTGGAGTGCACTTCTCAACCCCCACACTGTTACTCGTAATTTAGGTCCATATTTTGTTTTTGTGGGTGCCTTTAATCCCACTCTTTAAACTCCCAAATAAAACAATTTCGCTTGTTTCCACTTCCCTGGTGATCGGCTCAATGGTCGCTTCTCAATCATCTCACTAGTTCAGTAGTCAGGGCACTAATCAGGGAGTCAGCCCATTGACTTCTGTCCTAATCAGTGCCCTGACTAGTGGACTAGTGAGATGATTGAGACGCGCCCGATCTCCACGTCGGAGAAGTTTTGCTTCTTTGCCGTCTTCCGTGTGTCCATGGCGTAAAATGAGGGCGTGGGGGAGGCGGAGACTTGAATATATCGGGGCGTGTTATTCTAATGACGATCGTTTTCAGCCGCGGCATTTATCAAGGGCAGGTAAAGCGTACACCTGGATTGCAGAGGTGCGCACAGTTTCATAAATCAGGCGGTGAGAGGAGTGTAAGCATAATCTTACGCAAACATATACGCCTGTTTCTACGCAAGATTGATAAATGAGGGCCAATGTGTGTTAAATATAAAACAAATAAAAGGATTACTCTCTGGAGGAGCATTCAGTCTTTCTGCTTGCAATTTCCGACATGTAAATAGCAAATCCATGGCGCGAGTGCAACTGGCTTTTAAAGGGTAAGAGACTCTGATTGATTTTGCCCTAGTGCACTTGTGCACCATGCGCTAAGATTTTTTTAAATAAGGCCCAAAAAAGCAGGCAAAAAGTCTCCGGATGACCTGCTACTTCCGTTGAGATTCTGAAGTGTGCATACGATTAACATTTTGTCATAAATAGTATTTCCTTATTATATTCATACTACACAGAATGCTTCTGCGTGTATCTGAACCGTTTAAGTGCAATGCACTGAAGAGAACTGAACTTCGGGTATCCTCATCGTGGTAACGTATTTGTCGTGGCTTATTGAGTTTAATAACTGTTTTCAACATCCAACATGTTCAGCAACTTTACCTTCTCATGCATGTTTTTTTTGTAAAAACCGAAACATCAGACCGAAGTCATGCTTCAGGAGGACCTACACAACTTTTTTTTAATTATTAATGCATAATAAGAGTAGCCAACTTAATTTACAACAAAACACTTGATTAATATGCATGATTAAAAAACATTTAAAAAAAAATAAAATAATTAAAATCCTTTGTTTTTTTGCATCGATACAGAATCGTTCACATCAGCATCACGATGCATCATAAAAACAAGAGTCTGAGACCAAGAGCACTGCAGTGATGCCAGCATATCTCGCCAGAGCACACAGTACAGGTCAATCCAATAGGTCTGATAGCTAGTCAGAATTCTAAAGGATGGGGTATTATATAAGGCTGACTTTATAAGCCAAAACTGCTTTTATCTATAAAAAGTGAATATGCCTACAGCACATGTGATGTGAATCCTGTCTAAGTTGTAAGTCTTTCCGACCAAAGTTCTAGTTGACCCATAACAAACGAAGTGGAAAAAAGACAGGAAATCCATATTTACAACTGGCCTTACTTTCAACAGCCACTTCAGGTTGCTCTCTCTCGACATGAAGGGTTCCTGCTTGCCCAGGTCAAGGATCTTTTCAATTGAACTCATCAGTTACTAGGAACTACCCTGAAGCAACTGTAAGAACAAACAAGACCACAAAGCCATAAGACACTAGATCTAGATCTAAAAAATAAATAATAAAAATGTTTTGATCAAGCAATGCCTTGAAAAAAAACTGTGTATTGTTGGCTAGTGGTAATTGCACAATTTATTTCCATAACTGATTATGTCACGTTGGTAAAGCATTTTCAAAGAAATGTAAACAACTGTTGCAATGTAAAGCATGCAAGACATTTAAAAGGGACATATCATGAAAATCGGAATTTGGTGCATCTACCAACCCAGAAACTGAAAAAAAAAATTCAGTTAAAAATTACAAGTTCTTGATATTTTACTCACCCCCATCTCATCCAAGATGTTCATGTCTTTCTTTCTTCAGTCGAAACTAAATTAAGTTTTTTGAGGAAAACATTCCAGGAGAGCTGGAGCTCATTATAATATGCAAATCTTATCCAATCCTAGCCATGGGCGTTTACTTCCAAGCCTTCATTGCTGCACGGCCATCAAAACCCAGCTTTCAGGAGAGAGCCTCAAAACCAGGGTAGAAAATAGCCTAATAGTTATTCATTATGATGTTTTTGAATGTAAAAAACACACGAATGTAATCAGTTGACTTCAGACAACAGTATTTTTTTAAAGGCCGTTGATGACACCTTTAAATGGTAACAATGTTTAGCTTTTTGCTAAGCACTGGCAGAGTGAACAGATAAAAAAAAAAAAAAAAAAAAACCTTTTCCACCATTGGGCCAAACTTTTCCATTGTGGGTCTGGTAACAGACAAACAGACAAGTGACCAGACCAGATAATTCCAGGCTGAGAACATTTTGGAATTGTGGAAATACTGGAACCGTTCTTTAAACCATTCGGCCTGATGGTGGAAAAGCTTCTAAAGACGACGCATAAAAAACTCTGACAGGACAGTAGTTGTGCAATTTAAATTTGCCCTTTATTTATATTAATAATGTAGCAAATAGAGGGACCTTCTACATACCAGAGGTCCACTTATTGGAAAGCGAATTAGAAGTGCTAGATTTTTACAAAACTTGCTGATATAATGCTCAAGCGTGGGTGGTTGCCAGTGTTACTACAGTGTTCTTGGTGTTTTGTTGTTGTTTTTTATCATGCATGCCGTTACTAAGGTTATTTGCTAGCTTGTTTTTAGTTACCGGCCCAAGTCTGAAGAGATCCTCTACAAATGTAAATGATATTCTGGTCCCCATATTTGGGTGGTGCTTCAATTAAAGTCTGGGAATTGCTTGTTTTAGCATCCACATGTTAAAAGAAAAGTGCCAGGGGTGGAACATTTAGAGTCTATGGCTATGGTCAGACTGGAGGTAAATGTGGGCCAAATCCCAAATAGGGTTGTTTTTTTGCTCATATGTGACTCAGGTCTGTTTTTGTCATGACAGTGTGAATGACACAAACCGCATGGAATCTGATTTTTTAGATCCTGATTTAGGGCACTCCTCCATTCAGATGTTTTGTAATGCGACCTCAGTCTGAACAGTCATATCAGAATTAATGCAACTTTTTCATCACTCTTTAGAGCAACATTTGTTACAATTCTGTGCTCATGGGAGTCACTTCAAAGATCTTACATACCCAAAGTTATCGAGACAGTTGTGAAAGATAGTCCGTGGAAGGATAGTGATGTGTCAGAACATTTTTTTTTACCAGTTTATTTTTCATCTTTTTTTGTGTGTGTGTTTATTTAAAATAAGACAAATCTGATATTATTTTAATCTTATATCTGTTATTTAACAGTTGAGATCGTTCTTTAATGCTGATCTAACAGCAGAAGACACGAGTCACGGTTTAAATCCCAGTCGCGCAGGTGGTGGCGTGCGTTGTAACACTGCGTTACAATGAGCCCCTATTGGAGCTATGACATTATATTCTATATTTTTATGAACGCTTTTGAGAAACCATAAGAAAAGGGTAAATAAGGACTGAGAGTCAATGTTTAGAATGTATTCATTATTATTCTGTTTTTAACTATGCTTTATAGCTGTCTTAGCGATGTGTTTGTTGTCAAAATCAAAACCGAAAATTTTTAATGGTAAAAAATGGCCCTTATTTTATTTTAAAAAATGAATAATTGTATTTTATTTACAAAATATTTTAGTTTATTTCCATTTTTAGTTTATTATATCAGATAACATTTTAAGCTGTCATTTGCTCATGTTACAATGTACCTCACCTATGGGGCATGTTGTCACATTTCACTTCCATTCTTTCGGAGTAAATCAAGAAAAAACTATAGACTGTATTAATGAAACAAAACCACATAATTGTACTAGACATGTGTGCAATTAATGTTGGAAAAAATAAATACTCTAAACCCCAAGTGGATATACACAAACTGAGTGCTCCGATCTCCCTTAGTATTACAGCGTGAATGTAGCCTACATGTCCACGTGAGCCTTCATAGTCCCTGAGGCTCCAATGCATGACCATCCTGGGTATCTGAGAGGGGAACTTTCTGCTCAAGGATGAGAAAAATCAGCTGAGTATCTCTCATTCTCTCTCATGAAGGAGAAGAGTGTCTCTAGAGTTTGAAGTGTTCGTACTTTTGCCATGCAGAACAAGGACAGAGGCTAAGCAACTATTAAATTTGGCATAGTGATCAAACAGACAGAAGTTTCACTCTCTCTTTATCTCGAGACTGCAGCAAAGGCCCACAGCCACGAAAACTTGATGCCCAACAATATGAAAGCAAAATCCATAAAGGTTAAAAACCTATATGATGCACATGGACAGTTAGTTCTAATGATTGGCCAACATTTTCTTTAATCAAATAGAACAAACACACATTTAACTGATCTCATGTAAAGAACCCTAGATGACTTCATGAAGACATCAATATCCTCTCTACATGATCAAATAACCACGAAAGACCTTTTAAATACCACACAACTAAATCAGTAGAGACTTTCATTCTTAAGGGGCAAGGCTTGATGTGATTTCTACATTTGCCCTTAAAGAAAACTCAATTTAAATGGCCTAAATTACTCCAAATAGACTTTAAACTGGATTTCGAAGGCAATGGCGCCTCATACATAACGGTGCCCCTGACATTAAATCGCAGATCTCCAAGAACAGAGTCGAAATAACATGTGTAAGGGTCCAAATTTCTTGGTAATGGAGTGATTGGAAGGTGCATGAAAACGTGAACTTTTAGGCTGCGTCCGAAACCTGGGAAATGTTGCCGTTGGAGGACACATTTCAATGTAGGAAGCCATCAAGGCACGTCCAAATCTAATGTTCACTTCACTTCCTGTCTCTTGAGATACCTTCATCTGATTGACTTTGAAGGCAGCATATACAGTATGTATCCTTCGCTGCCTTTGATATCCCACAATCCTATGCGTTCCAATCTGTGACAGTAGAGCCAGAAAAAAAAAAGATGGCAAGTTGTGTTTGCTTAGTTTTTAGTTTTTAACCGACATTTTCCACTTCTGATGTAATTTTCTATCGAGAAATGACTACTGTAGTAATTAAATATTTATTTAGTTCTCACCAAAGCTCTCTCTATTTTGCTGTAGATCATTAAACTGTTAGGCTGCCTCAGAACTTGAAGTCTGTCCGAAATGACAAAATGTTTTGTGAGGTACCTTCATGCACAAACGTCATTGTCTGATAAGTGCCTAGGTTTTCGGATGCAGCCATGTCCTTGTTGTGAACGCAAAGATCTGGCCAAGGTCCTCCACTTGCGTTTCAACTTGATGTTGAATACTTGAATAGACTCTCTTTAGAGACCCTGTTTAAACATGAGTGTATCAACTCATCAATGTTCTGATTAAAAGCAGCTTCAAGCACTTGAATTATGAGTATTTAACCTTTTTTGGTTTCTGTTTTTGGTTTCTGTTTTTCTTGTTGCTTTAGTCTTCTCTGCTCGAGCTTAACATGGTTTATTATAGCCAAGATGAGAAATTAGTCAAAAAACTACAACTTTCTTTTAATGCACCGGGGTCTCGATATTTAAAATATATCGAGATATTTTTTCAGCTCGATATGGATTTGGACATATCGTATATATCGATATATTGTTTATATTAAATTCTGATTCCGCCACTTTGCTTCCATGTGCTGTGCTCGCTCCCGCTCGCGCGCCTCCCGCCTCATTGCTTTTGTTCCCCCTCCCCTCGCGTGTCGTCTCAGTGAACACGGCGGCGTCCGCAACCAGGTGAGGATTAGTTATCATGTTGACAAGCGCGCGCGTTGTTCAGGACTCAGTTAAGAGATCACGTTTTCCTTCTAACACAACTGCTTGCTTAAATTTATAAAGAAATATTAATGTTCATCATAGTTCAAAGCGCACGTTTCACCCACAGTCAGGTGATTGACACTGGTGCGAGACGCACTCTCAGTCAATCATGCCAGTTTATGATTTGTGTCTAACTGATCGCATGGTTTTCGGTTAAAATGTCAAAATGATCGCATATCATTTGAAAACATTTAAAAAGTATTGCAATATCATTACTATGATTATTTTGTCAGCTTTATCACGGGATTATGATGAACAGGTCTATTCACGTTTTAACCAAGAGGGAAAAACGCGACATCCCGGGTGTCCTGAGACACAGTGCTCATCTGTCAGTTGTACTGTATCAGATTATCATATAGCCTACCTTCTGACATTAATATTTCGTTCTGTAACTGGAAAAGAAGTGAAATTCAGCTCATGTGTAGCCTACATGATCCGCATGATGAGTTTGAATTTGGTCAAACTCATGACAAACATCACTGTTTGAATTTTGATAAAAATTAACAGGAAATGGTGTTATGACAAAATCAGTTTATTTATATCTCAGTCATGCCCCCATCTTTCTGCAAAATGCTTACTGTTTACTTTAAGTGTAAAAAAGGGAGTCTTTGATTCATCTTTTGAAAGCATGAAATAAATGAAAAGAAGGCAATATTATTTATTTTCTTTTACAGTTAAATTATTATTATTTATGTAATCAGGGAGTTTTTTTTTTTTTTTTAAATGTCGCAAAAGCACTTTGTTCCTACATGAACTGACTACCTCTTTGCACATCAATAAAAAAAGAAAAGAATTTGTGGTATTTGGCATATTTGTTTTTGCTGTAGTTTTCAGGGGGTTATTTTTCCTGTAAAGATATCGAGATATATATCGTATATCGAGATATAGCAAAATATATCGAGATATATTTTTTGCTCCATATCGCCCAGCCCTAACACCCTTAGATTGCAACTGTGGCCCACGGCTCTCTTGAACTCTATTATTATGTTTTCATAATACAAAGCTGAAATTTAACAATGGGTTATTCAGACTCACTGCATGAAAAAAAGGTGTATCCGGACCAGTATACACTGCTGAAATTCAGAAGAATCCAGAAGTATACTGGCCAGATAGGTAAAATTCCATGGATCGATATATATCCATATACATCCGAAATGATACCAAATCGGATGTATGTTGTGGCCGTATACTTTTGCTACAGCCATTTATTGCCATGGCAAGTAATCCCATCAGGTTATTTCAGGACATTTTCACACCTTTGAGCAGCTTTGCCTCCCATCCCCTATTAGTCTTTCCTCAAACTGGATTGGTTGTTCTTTTAAAATCACTCCCAAAACCCAGACTGCTATTAGGGGCAGCAGATGGCAGTGGTTCATGTCGGTTGTCTACAAACCAAAAGGTTGGTTGTTCAATCCCTGGTTCAAGTGTCGACTTGTCCATAAGCATGGATGTTGCCTTACATGGCTGACATCGCAGTCGGTGTATGAATGGGTGAATGTGAGGCAAATTGTAAAGTGCTTTGGATGGCCATAGGGTCTGTTAAAAGCGCTATATAAGTGCAGTCCATTGGAGGACAGGGCACATTTAAAACCCAGTAAAGTGATTTTATTGGTTACTTTTAAAACTTAGCCCATCCTAGGCCTTATAGCATAGTGATAACCTATTGGTTATAGGTCAGCTATGCAGATATTGCTCAAATATACACACACCATAACCATACATTTTAATTCAAACAAAAATGTATTTAATGCCAATAATAATAATATTTGGTGTGTTTGTGTGTGTGTGTGTGTGTGTGTGTGTGTGTGTGTGTGTGTGTGTGTATATATATTTTAAGTCTCCTGCATGAAGCCATAGTGAAATTTTGAAAGTTTGAACCAAAACAGAATGTCCAAAAAGTCTTTATTCCTCCCTAGCTCTTCTTTCCACAGTTGTAATTCTTCATAAGAGAAGCATAAATGTCTCACAGAAGAACAAAATAAAATCTTTAATTCAATCAATCAATCAGTCCAGTTCACAAAACCAGTCTGAATGATTCAAACCGTCTTAATGATCACAACAGTTACAGCCTACAGTAACTTCAGTCCATTCATCACAAAAAACTGGCTTTGGGGAAAAAAAGAAATATAGTGCATGAGTCATACAGTATGGGCTTCTTTGAATTACATTTTAGAACATGATAAAATAATGACTCACTATTCATTCATTTTTTACCATTCCTTTAAAATGCATATGCGATGAAACATGCTGTATTTTTGACATCTCTCAACCAGCAAAGCATGTTTGCTCTGTGTCTAAGGATCTTAGCGGGAATGCTCAGGATGCTCTCAGATGAATCAAAAATCAAGAGGACTAGTGTAATTCAAATGAACCTGAACAACCTTGTCAGATGCACAGACTGAGAGACGGGCCCTGTGTGGCAGTCACATACATACACACACAGACGCAGAGGTGACACAAATCAGTCCTCCTCGACCCCTGTCAGGTAAGAGCCGAAAATCTCAATGACTGATGACACAGTCGCACATGGTGCCCACGATAAAGTGAGTTGTCAATCTGGTATGGGGTGTCCTCTGCCAGAACGCTCACCTTCTTACCCCTTTGAAAGAAACGGCAAAACAAGTTGGTATGACACCTTGCGTGTTTATCATCAAATAAACTCCATTTTCATTGACATAGCTGCAGTCATGCAATCAATGCTTATGTCTGACTTTAAAAAGGTCTACAGCTTGTGGTGAAAGGACAGAGCGAGTTTATGAGTCTCTCAAAATGTCATTTGTAGTTACGTGCCATTTAGCAGCTGCTTTTTAATCAACGTGACTTACAGTACATTAATTGCTGGGACAGTACCCCCCAAGCTAGTGCTCACTTCAAGGTCAAAATGCTGATACGGGTGGATGGAATACGCAATTTCTTGGTTAGCAGCCCATCTTCATAACCATTACGCTACACTGACAAAACGCTTTACAACAAGGACACGTTCAATTTATCAAAAGTGACAGTAAAGACATTTATAATGTTACAAAAGACTTCAGTTTAAATAAATGCTGTTCTTTTGAACTTTCTATTCACCAAAACATCCTGAAACAAATGTATCACAGATTCCATTAAAGGAAGCAACAATAAATTTCAGCATTGATAAATGATGATAAAATCAAATGTTCTTGAGCAGCAAATCAGCATATTAAAAGGACTTCTGAAAGATCATGTGACATTGAAGATTGGAGTAATGGCTGGTGAATATTTTGATTGCCATCACAGAAATACATTTTATTTTAAAATATATTCAGACAGTACTGAATGAGTTATTTAAAATTGTACAATTTTCTTAAAAAAAAAAAAAAAAAAAAAAAACTAATTCTGCACTGCCCACATTTTTGTCCAATCAAATACTTTTTTGTCACATATAATAATGTAATAATTGACTTGTGATTGAATTATTAATTGGCAATAGTGTTTTTTATATTTATATTTTTGGGACATTAATCGTATTTTTATTTTTATTTTTATTTTTTATCAACTTTTTTTATCAACTTTTTTAAGTTGATTTTCCTGGATTTTAAGTGGATTTTTTTGGATTTCAATAAGGATTTTTAAGTGGATTTCATCTGGGTTTTTTTCACATTTAAATTATTTCATGAGGTTAACATACCCTACTTGTGGTCAGTCTGACGCTCCCGCCGGCAGCGGTGTAAACGCACAGTTAGTCATCAAATCGTAAAGGTTGTGATGGTTTATATAAATATATACTCTGACGAGCTGCATGTGAAGTACAGCACAGTGCTCATTTTCAGTTTAGATTCACAGTAAATGCTACTACACACTCTGCTGGGCTAAATTCGCATGTATGTGCGTACATGCATACATGTGATCTGCTTTTGGTCTTGGGTTTCCCTTCGATTCCCAGGGAAAGCAAGAGCTGACAAAATGTAAAATGTGTACGTTGAATACAATATAGGAATACGAAATGTTAGGGAGGGACAATTAGGAAAGAGATCCAGTCAGAACTGATGTCCTGTGTAAAAGATTTGCAAGTTTGAATTGTAACGTGCGAATCGGTGATTGTTAAGTTCTGTATATAACCAGCACACGACTGACGTTTTCAACTAACCCACCCACAACTCGGGCTGCAAAAAAATCCCCCCAAAAATTGTACCCGTCCCGCATTTCTTAAAAGCCGTGAATGCTCATCGTAGCATCAATTTATTAATATATTTCGTTATATTTTCTTAACAATTAAGACGCTGCATTTGTTTATCCAGTCTTGTGTGCGTCTCTCCCCCGACTTTCCCAACAAAAATCCCACCGCCTCTCAGAAAATACATAAAACTGACAGTACTGCGCTATATACGTTTAAAAGTAGCCTATAAAAATGGAACAATGGCATTGCTCAGTTCAACGTGTTGGGAAATCACCAATTGGGCATTTTGTTCCGCTTCAGGAAAGGGTTTAAAATGGGTATAAGGTGACGTTGGTGGCCTAAAACAGAAGATTAGCCTACTTATTTTTAGCTTCTCTCGCGCTGGCAATGCTATATATTGAATCAATATATCAATATATTGATTCGATTGATTCAATATTGATTTCAATATTATGTATTTCATAGTAAATTGTGTCTAGTTCTTAATAAATAACAAAGGTTTAATAGGCATCTTTATTTCAAACAACCACGACCTGAATATCCTTAAAAAATATTTTTGGATGACTCGTAACCGCGGGTGACCGCAGGCACCCGCTCATTTTGGATCATCCGCATCTCTGGTGCGGATCTAACCGCGGGGAAACCACAGGGGTGAAACGCAGCACTGTTGCGCGTTCTACAGGCTCACGCATCTCCAATACAGGCAATTGTTTATGAACTAATGCTGATGATTAATGACAATGTTTAATTTACGATGTTTATATAGTTATATGTTTTAGACGGTTGTAACAATGCATATTTTATCTCCCTCATCTGAACTTAAATTAGCATCCTGCAACTACAATAGTACGGTGCAGTCATTTCAAAATAAGAGTCAATGTGTGTTTAGGCATTTAATTAGCGTGCTAGAACCACGGTATGAAATCCCAAGTAGAATGTATCTCACAGCTACGGCGGTTCTCTCCATGTATAATAATGTAGGAGAAAGTTAATGAAGGTCTGAGCAGCGAACATTTAGTTGACTTGACTATTGCTGGACCTCCAGAGCAAATCGTAGTTTCGTGACTTTCACAGCAAATTCAATTATATTGTTTTTGTTTGTTTTGTTGTGAACTTGAATGTCATCTGTGAAGAAAGAGAAAGAGAAACTTGATGGCAGGTTATTTTACTTAAGTTTTTAAATGACTGTAGATATAAGTTGTTACATTATGTTGTTAATAAATGTTTTAAATTTGACAATGTAGTGTGGTACATTGCAAACAAAGGTCAGATATTATATTGCAAGTCTAGTCTAAAAATGGCATAGCAACCTGTGCTTTAAAAAAAATAAAAATCGAGAATCGAATCGAACCTTGACCTTAGAATTGAAAATGTAATCGAATCGAGGATTTGGAGAAATTGTGACACCCCTAGCACTAACAGAGCAATCGCACCATCGCACGGGTTCGTTTTAATTGAGTGCCAAGTGTAAACACACCCTCATTAAAGTTTGAAAGCAAAGACGTTAAAGGGTTAGTTCACCCTGAAATTATTGAATTAGTGAATATTTCACTATATTCATCAATATATTAATGAAAATTATTTTATTAATTACTCACCCTCATGTCGTTGGACACCTGTAAGACCATCGTTCATCATCAAAGTCATTATTTAGATTTTTTTTTTTTTTTGCGCACAAAAACTATTCTTGTCCTTTGGTAAAATTATTGTACAGCCACTGTAGTGAGATGGACTTTGTAACGACATCTTTAGTGCCTTTTTTGGGTCTTGTGAGTGGGTCAGTGGGAATGTACTGAATGCCAATGGAGGCCTTTTTGAAGCCATTTTCAGCCTTCAGCTTTAAACAAAAATATCTTCATTTGTCTTCCGAAGATGAATGAAGGTGTAGATCAGGCTGGGTTTACCCAGTCTAACAACCATACTTATTGTATTCTATTACAGTATTGTAATTTTACTGTTGTTCTGCATAAAAAAATAGTAATAATATCAATAATATTACTACTACTACTACTACTACTACTACTACTACTACTACTACTACTACTACTACTACTAATAATAATAATAATAATAATAGTAGTAGTAAGTTATAGTAGTAGTAAATACTAATACTAATAAGTATTACTATTACTATTGACATAGCTATTATTATAACATTGTAGATTTTTAATTACTACTGCAATAGTTAGATATGTCCTTATTCGTTTAATAAAATAAAAATATTTCTAATAATAGGGATGGTTTGGGGGTTTCCTGCTTGACTTGCCTCAAATGCCAGTAAAAGGTAACATGCTGTTTTGGTTTCATCAAATGCCTGATATGTTAATGGAGAGGGCAAGCCTGTAATCTCTTTAATCTGTGCCTATAACTTTAGTCTCTTTCACTCATCCAGTAATGCATTAACTTCTAAATCAACGCAAGAATCAAACTGGGTGAATTTGAAATGGTTTACAGACATTAATTGGATCCAAGGAACAGGAAACACACAATTAGAGGTAAGCATGCACAAGTAGGTCATGCACACACACAAATCCAATGCTGTGGTTTTCTAGACGATGTTCCCTTCAGATTACTGGCTGGCTGAATATCAGTGTTGCCATTATAATCGGCAGTGCAGCCATTACAAGCATTTTAATTAATTACATTCCCACTGCCACAAAAACCAACTATCTTTCCACGCCTCACTGCCTTCAACTTAATCCGGCCAACGCATGCTGACAGCACTCTTAGGCCTGTGCTCCTCTACCACTGCAGATCGCTCTGAGGATTGCAAGTAAATTCCTCTAGATTAATTGCTTTACTAATCCTGAAAATCGTAGTTAAAACAGCATGTTTTAACTGTAAATATAAATATATGCAACAAATAATTCTGTAGCAAATCCCTCAAAGTTTAACCAAATTGTTAGTCACTTTACACCATGTCTCCATTGGAAGCAAAGTCACATAAATTGCACATGTATTATTTAAAATGTATTATTAAAAAAAAAACTTATATTATTAAAAAAAACTATATATATATATATATATATATATATATATATATATATATATATATATATATATATTCTTCTATAGTCTTCTTCTATAGTCTGAGTCTTCTTCTATAATAACTGATGAGTTTGGAGAACACCTGACAAGAGATCAACTGAATCTCTCCAGATCCTTCAGATTTACAGCTCCATGTTGGTGCTTCTTCTCTTCAGTTCAGCCACACATCTTCTATAGGGTTCAGGTTAGGAAACTGGGACGGTCATGGCAGAAGCTTCATTTTGTGCTCAGTGACACATTTGTGTGTTGATTTTGATGTTTGCTTTGGATTGTAGTCATGATGGGAGATCCAACCATGGCCCATTATAAGATTTCTAGCAGAATCCATCAGGTTTAGATTTTTTGTCTTTTGGTATTTGCTAGAATCCATGATACCATGTATCTGGACAAGATGTCCAGGACCACCAGCAAAAAAAAAATAGGCCTACAACATTAAAGATCCAGTGGTATTTTTAGCGTGGGCATGGGGTACTTTTTATCCCTGTTCACCAAACCTATTTGGTAGATTTGCTGCCAAAAAAACTATTTTATATTTTAAATAAATTTAAATAAAAATATTATATTTTAAAACTATCTTAAACAATTTTATCTGACCACGGAACCAGGTCCCTTTTGAGTTTCCAGTCGTGTCTGACAACTGAATATGCTGGAGTTTGTTTATTGATGAGCAAGGAGGATTTTTCTTGAATCCCTCCCAAACAACACGTGGTGATAGGGGTTGTTTGAAAAAAAAAAAGTTTGTCTTTCTGACCCCAAGACTCAACTAATCTCTGTGATTCTCCATCTGTGATCCTTGGAGAGTCTTTGTGCACTCAAACGTTCCTCCTCGCCTTTGTGCATTCGGACAATATACACACGTCCTCTTTCAGGCAGATTTGTAACATTTTTAGTTAAATGGAGCTTCTTAATTATTGCCCTGATGGTGGAAATGGGGATTTTCAATGCTTTAGCTATTTTCCTACAGTCACTTTCTATTTTGTGAAGCTCAACAATCTTTTGCTGCACATCAGAGCTATATTCTTTGGTTTCACTCATTGTGATAACTGATTAAGGGAATTAGGCTTTTATGCCTCCTTATATTTTATACTCCTGTGAAACAAAACATCATAGCCACAATTTCATGTTCCTTGTCACCCTGGTGTGCTAAAAATATAAATATTAATGTAAATATACTTCAAGAGATATTTTACTCATTTAAAATACTAGGGGTACCAACAATTGTGGCCAATGTGTTTTAGAGAAAAGCATATACCCTACATTTTCAATTATTTTACTTAAATGAAAGGTTAGATTTTTGTGAATTTTTTTAAATAAAAGATCAAAAGGATAAACAATGTAGATTATTTTTTTACAGCCACATTTGATCATATTTACCAGGGGTACCAACAATTTTGACCACGACTGTATATATATATATATATATATATATATATATATATATATATATATATATATATATATATATATATATTAGGGGTGACCCCGAATAGTCGAAGATCCGGTGCATCGATATGCGGAGCCTGATTCGACCACCGATCTCACGGTCAAATCTTCACGGGTGTTATGAAAAGGTAATATGGGAGTGCTCAATATTTTAAAGACATGTCGCGGCGCTGATTTGAGCTGAGCATCGGTGTGCGACTCCTTTAAGGCCGCTGAGTTTTGCACCGCGCCTTTAAAATTAGAACACGTTCAATGAGTGTACACACACCGGCAGCAGCATTCAGCGCCTGTCCGCGGCCACACAGGAAGTTGTTTAAAGTTCTGCCGCACCACAGAGAACTTTCGGGCAGCTCATCTGTCAGTCAATTTAAATTGAGCTTGCGTGTATATAATGTGCGGGTCAGGTGGCGGTGTGAGATCCTGAGGCGCAGGATCATAGACAAAGTTTCAAAAACTAATGTTGGACGTTTGATGGAGTATTTCTGTGTCAAAAATACTCCTTCCGGTTTCTCACAAGTTTCGGAGAGTTTTTTTCGAGTATGGATCGGCTTGACGTTAATAAGAGCGGAAGGTCCTTGTATGGGCCGTACGGGCTCTTCTCCCGGTAGGGTGGGCTAGAGTGAGAGAGGAAATGCACGCCCATAAACACACCGCGCCGCGCTCCACTTTATTCCTATGGGTGACATCAAGCGACTTCAACGCTTCAGCACAGCATTCCGGGAAGGCAGCGCTGCATTTGAACCGATTTGAACGCAGAAATGACGGAAAGCTTCACAACATCACTTCAGTCGTGTCGCAAAGTGGATTTCCACGGCCTCAGCTGTCACAGGACTTCACCAAATCATACCAAAGAAGTGTGTTTTTGACGGAGCGGTCCCAGCGATAAAGGTTCGGTCCTGCTTTGGAAGCAGCCGGTGAGTAAAACTGCTTCAAATGTCTGTGCTCTTGGCTATCGTCGCATGAGTAAACATCAGTAAACGACACGATCGCGTGCTTCGTCATTCAAATGTGTCATTCAATTAACGGTTACTCCATTGTTGTTCTATGTATAACGTTACACTAGTCTGACGTGCAAAATCGTTTTGCTTTCTACCTCTAAGGTTTAGTCGCATTCAATAGTCCATAAACCGAATCATGTCCTCATAAACTGCGAGTAAACAAACACAAATGTTGACAGGCCACTAAATACAGTACATACCACAGAGACGGACGTCCTGCTGTTGCTGTTTCTCCTGTTCAATTTATTTCAGCCTCAGATTTGATTCTGGATCATATATCTATTAGCTGAGATCGATAGCCATGGGTTTCTCCACGCTTGAGGACGTCACCACTTTGTTCGCACTCGTCATTCTTTAGCTCCGCCCACACGATACGCCTCCAGCCACTCATTTTTTTCCAGAAAGACTCGGTACAGCCTATATTTCTTTTATAAATATAATAAAACTAAAGACTTTTCGGAGATATGAAGGATGCAATACTACTCTATAGGTACTCAAGATTGACATGAGATTGACTGAAACTGAGTGTTTCCCTTTAAGAACGTGCATGTAAACTTTTCCTAGTTTTACCCTTCTGCTGTTTGTGTTCTTCTAGTGTCGTGCCCCTCCCAACCCATTCACACACACACATTCGACTATGGGTCGACCATAGAGAGATTCGACAATTCTGATTCGAATGTCTAAATCCTTAGTCGAGGACAGCCCTATATATATATAAACTGTAACCACTGGAGGAGAGTCTCTGCATTAAAGACCCACACATGGCAAATCAACTTTGCGGCTATATTTCTCTCCCATGTGGTAGGAAATTAAACTGAATGTGGAGGATTTGAACTGTGATGGTGATTGACAGGGCAGTTAAACGGTGACAGGATGCTCGTAACTAAGCGAGAGAGTCGGTTAAAGATGACAAAGTAGTATGTCCCAAAACTTGCAAACTCTTCTGCTACACACTCAAACGTTTGTACTTTTTCTTAACGTTGTACTTAGTATAAGTACATTTCTTCTTTTGAATTCCACAGAAGAAAGTTAAACAGGTTTGGAATGATATGAATGTGTGTAATGCTAACCGAATATTCACTATCGCTAGTGCTAAAGCTAGTGTGTATGTTCCATTACGACATGTTGCACGCAACTGCCCTGCACCCAAATATGCCTACCACCCTTAGGATCCCTATAAAGAGTAATATGTTCAAACTTACTGTATTCATAAAACAGTAAGTGAAACCAAATTATCTAGACGACCTATTTCCAGTGAAATTCTTAATCGCGTATCTGATGGAAACTATCCCACAGGAAAGGATTTGTGCATGGCTGTGATGTAGTACCGAGTTCCAAGGGTATGGTGTCATCAATAAGTGAAAGCAATTTGTGTTACTATGATAATTCAGGTCAAATGTCTAATTGCTATTTAGCTCCTGTACTGAAGTTATCCCTTCTATCTCAAAAAATAAACACCGTTTTCATGTACAGCTCCCTAACATAACACAATAGTCCAAGTAACTAATACATTTATATGTTATAAGGCGCTATAGGGCACATATGGGGGTGAAATATATGCCTTGCGCTCAAGTGCAATGATTATGAATGTAAAAATAGCAAGGACACATTAGATTTTTTATTAATAAAGTAGTGTTTTTTGAGTCTTTGTTGCTACAAAGATGAAGTAAAGATGCTGACTCGTCATCTCCGGAGTAGTGAACGTGTGCAAGCCTACAGAAGGAAATGCACCTTTCATTTGTATTACATTAAGTATTTGCTTTTCGAATTCAAGTTGGTTTGTTTAAAAGTAGACATTTCAAGCTTTCTATAGGTCTATTTCTCATGATTGTGAGGAAAAGTATATGCTGAGTTTCGGTTAATGTATGTGGCGAGCTGCAGTTCTTCCTCTTCAGAGTAACTTTCTGCTCTTAAATTGTTATTCCGTGCACTGTCAAGTGCTTCTGATTTGTCGCACTGCCGGTCTTGGCAGCATTTATCTTGTCGCAAATATTAAATCGTGTGCTGTTGGCATCGAGCCTGGTGAAATGTAGCCACACTTTCGATCTTTTCCACATCGATGTGGGTTGGGAGGCTTATCCCCTATTTACACTGCAAACGTCTGCGGCACATCATGGCTCCGGCGAAGTTTTGTTCCGTCCTCTTGCCGCAACACGGCTGGTATAAACAGAAGCATTGACTAAAGTAGCTCAGGTGGCCGTGTCGGAACCATACACACAGCCTCTGGGCGTAACTCCATGGCGTAAACTAGTGTCCGCCACAGTCAATCATACTGCATGCTTATTGGCTCGAATTTGGTATCGAGTGACAAGACATTTTACGATATTAAAGGTCCACTGAAATTAAAATGTAAGTTTTTTAGATTTTAGTATGACTGTGTTAGCCTTAGAGTTATGAATAAGCTGGTATGTTCCAAAACTATGACAAAATTTGCATTTAGGAGATATAAGCATTCAAAATTTACACTCTCCCACTTCCGTTAAAACGAATCTCATATTTTGGTGACATCATCGCAGACTTCACTTTCTCATCAAATCTTCTGTCCAATCAGAATGCGCTCTAGAATCTAAAGCCCGCCCCCTACACTGCTAAAGCTGAAATCGGTCAGTTAACACACATTTACTAATTTCTACATGGTGAAAGGCACATAGCACACTATATATGTGATAGGAAACGATTCAGTGTAAATATGCTTTCATGAGATGAATGAAGTCTGTTTTCACGTTAGTTTCACACACCGCAGCAGCGTACACACCCCAACGACTCTGGTCTAAATTTAGACTACAGACACGAGAGCGCAGCGCGGATCATATGCGTGAGTCGGCACCGACAACAAACATATCGACCCATTTGAATTCTGCACAGAATGCTGCAGATTATGATGGTAAACGGTGTTAGAGGAAATTGGCTTTACCAAACAGAGAGAGAAGGTCCGCTCTTGCGCTCTAGTCAAACTGTATATTAACGAAACGCTATTGGCTGTTTCAAAAAAGGGGAGGAGCTGCTAACAGCTGGAGCCGTTTCAGGGGAAATCACGTTTCAAGGCACTTCAGTGGGCCTTTAAATAGAGGCAATTTGGCCGGTGCCTAAAAAGTATCAAACTCGATATCAAGCAGCCCTAATAGCCCTAACAGCCCTGATAGTCTGTGTTAACGGTTTTCACAGTCACCAGCTGGTGTGCCCAGGACAACCTCCAGAGGGCACTCCTCTCCAGATATTCATGGACTAGATTTCCCACAATCCTTTGGCCTGACTCATAAGCACTCATGGATTTCAGCTGTTGCTCACTGGCCTTGTTAACTGTCTATATAAGCATGGTTTAATTTTCTGCAAAGTCTTGCATATGTGTATTTCTGAGCATTCTGACGTTGGCGTTAGGGGTTGCACCGACTACTCGACTAGTTGGCTTTAATGCTCGGCAGTGAAGCTTTAAGCTTGGTGTCAATGGTCTATGGAGGGTGCAACAGGATAAGCAATTTCCTGACATGCAGGCTCTGTTTTCAACAGTTAAAAATTACAAGATAAATGCATATTCCAAGAGCTCTCCATAAGACATGTTTGATTATACCATCTGGATGCTCAAAATTGATCGGGAGCATGCACGCTTATTGTACACGTAAGTTAATCATCGCACTAAACTAATGCGTGCTGCATTGCAACGCGCACACATAGCCGATCGCACATCACGCGGAGATCGCGTGCGCCTCACACAAAAACATTCAGTGGCGCAGAAATGTATTGTCAACACTGTTCTGCAGTGGTGGAATGTAAAGAAGTACAAATACTTCGTTACTTTACTTAAGTACATTGTTCACGTATCTGTACTTTACTTTACTTAATCAATAGTGCAAACTTTTTACTTTTACTTCGTTACATTTTGCAGCAAATATTTTACTTTCTACTCCACCACATTTCTACAACGCTTCGTTACATTTTTGTTACATTTTCTGATCAGTTTCAGGGCTCGAGATTAAGGTTTGTTCGGATAATTAATGGATAATACTGGTAATAGGCTAATGTATGAACTGACGGTTGCGCTGTTGACAATCGCGCACCCTCTCGAGGAGAAATGGAAACAAACCAACGCCGCTCGTACAGAGAAACTCAGTAACATACTGCAGTAAATATTCAAAATGTGAAGGTTTTTATATTTTATAACGTATAATACAGTTAAAAAACATCACATGACACGACCAAGAGTGCTGTTTTCCTGAATACCATCACGACTGAAAATGTGACACTGATTTCATGACAGTTCCATAAACAATCAATTAAAATTAGTCACTTACATTTTAGATGCAATATAAACTATTTTTGTTCTATTACAGCAGCGAAAATATTTCCAAGATCAGATCATATTTCCACATCAGAACCACAACGCATCTCAAAGCAAAAGTGTGGTAATGAATGATTCAGCGTTTGAATGAATCTGTTGAATCAAAGATTCAATGACCTGTTCGTAAACCACTGCCTCATTCATGAACGAATCAACTCAATGACTCACTCATTAAGACCTGCCGCCACCTACTGGTAGTTTAGTTTCATGTTTAAACATTCTTTCCAACGTTTCTTATTGTATTAAAAATATAGTTAAAACAATCTCATAACATTATTTAATGCAGTTGTAATTTGTCTGTGTAAATTATTTAATTTAACAACCATATAGCGTTATTCTAATTTAATTTATTGATCAAATTTAAGAATATAAAAGGAAAGCTGAAGCATATCCTATATTTAATATTAATCCTCATAAATATGATCAAAGCTGACATCAAAACTGATGAAAATGTTCTTCTGAATATTGATATTTAACTCTGCAGATCGCCCTGATATTGTAAGTCAGAATGTAAACTGGGCAACAGATGATTAGCCTACATTAACCCAAAACTAACTGAATTAAATCGCCACAGCTCATACTGTTTTCTTCTTTTTAATTATTAGAATATAGACATTAAGAGAATAAATTGTTTTATACAAGTACTTTTACTTTTAATACTAAAAGTACATTTAAATCAAGTACTTTTTTACTTTTACTTAAGTACACTGTAAAAAATGATTTAGAAAAAAAGTTACCTGGTTGCCTTAAAATTTTGAATTCATTGAAATTAAAATTTTGAGTTAATACAATGACATTTTTTTGAGATTCGACAACCTTTATTAAAATATTATTAAAAGATTTTGTAAGCATATTGGGTAATTGTGTGTTTTATTTCTGATGATGCAGTGAAACGCAGTGCTATTTTCATGATTTATCAAATTTTTTATGTGGTTCAGATACAAAAATATTTTGAGTTTCTATTTATTAAACAAATTTCCTTCATTGTATCAACTCAAATTTTTAATTTCAATAAACTCAAATTTTTAAGGCAACCAGGTTACTTACTTTTTTAAGTTAAACAAACAAAAACCAACCACATTTTTTTACAGTGTAGGATTGTCGTTGTAGTACTTCTACTTAAGTAAATATGGCTCTGGTTATTTGTACTTTTACTTAAGTACTGAGATTCAGTACTTCCTCCACCACTGCTGTTCTATGACTTATCAATAAAATAGCTTAGAAATTGAAAAGTTCTTGCATATATTTCTTGGTAAATAAAACTCAGTTTCACTATTACTAGCGAGAGACGCTGGCATGTAGAATGAATTCACATGCAATCACTCACTTATGCATTCATACGTGTAATCTTTATTGTGCTACTTTATCTGTATCTATTCAGAACGAGCAGAAATCTGTGAGAAATATAACGACCATAAGACAAAAGAACTGATACAAAAGCTGTTATGTAGGACCAATAACCTTATGGGCAGTGCTGTCATATATGCCATAGCTGTCCTGTGCACAAGAAAATCCGTGTTCATTTCTCAGCTCAAGGGTCAGGCTTATTTGTTCATTAATGACGTCATCAGCGACTAGTCGACGTCGACTCGACTTTCATCCCATTAATGTTGACTTTTTTTTAAAAAACGCAAGTCGTTGGTTTGCCTGAGATTCCTACCTGGTGTTTGTTTTCCTGCCTGGTGAACTGTTGCCTGGTTTTGGGATTACATCTGTGGATTACCCTAATAAACTGCATTTGGATCCTCAACCTTTGCGTCTCTGAGCAGTTGCATGACATCGATGTTAAACAGTGTTATATGGTGTTGCCACATGCCGATTAAACAGTGGGAACATTTGCTCACTGTCACAATCCCAAGTTTTGAGGTGTCATTTTTATGTTAAATTTAGCACAAGAAAGAAAAGGTGAACATCTTTGATGCAATTATTCGCTGATTAAGGTGCAAATTACAAGGGGAACTGGAGATTCATACCGTTTAAACATATGTAACTCAATGTTCATTTGCACTATTCATCTCAACTTTTGATATAATACCCCAAGCTACATAATGAATAAGTAAAACAATATAAGAGGAAAAGAGTGTCGACATTATTCCATTAACGTTAGAGTTCTGTTTCGTATGTGACCACACAATGCATTTGACATTTATCGCCATCATAAACTACAGTGTGCGTATGTGACCTATGCTCTCCTGGGTTTCAATAATAGGTTATACATTGTTCTTTTAGAAAAAGAGTCTTTCTATTGTGTGAAAAGCCTTTTAGATGTGCTTGGCAGGTCACAGTAAATGGAGGAAATGGCAGCCCTCATCAGAAGATGGGGGAACGATATCATGTCCATGTCACTGGCTGAAATAAAAGTGCATTCAGAGCATTCTAGCTCTCACTTTCTTGCTGTCTCTGTCAGTCAATCCTTATCCTTTACTGAATGATCCCAATGGATTTGGGCTGCTCACTGGAAAGTAAAAGTGTGGATGTCTGGATTTATGAGTGGTAACTTAATACAGACTCAAATATAGAACGTGCTGCCCTTTGGATATTTTTAAATGGGTGATCAATTGTCAAAAAATAAATAAAAAAATAAAGATAAAGACTTTATCTGCCCTTAAAAAGATATCAACGACAGTTTCTCATATTTAGGGCATGAAAAACATTCATGTGGTGAGAGCGCAAAAAACAACATGGCATTTTGCTTTTTTATGTGTGCAAAAACAATACAGCATAAATGCACACTGAACGTTTTTGATATTACTATTTTTAAAGCACCAGATTTGGAGTCATGTTACACTTGCGGTTGCATCAACTGCTGTAAAAGCATTTGAAGGATTCTGTTGAACAGAGCATTTAAATGCTGAATTTTTAGTCATTTATATGGGATGCAATAATGTGACTATTGGTCTCAAAAACATTGAGGATTTCCCATTTAAACAGCATTTTCTAATTACCCTCAAGCTAATAAGGTCATATTCAGAATAGGAATAATCATATTAAGAGATGCAGTATTCCAATTTAAGTCACATTACAGAAGACACGCATAAACGGAATGCGGCTCCCTGTGTTCCGTGGCATTTTGCACAATACGTCAAACAAACCACAGCAATCTATCTGTATAATTAATGACATGACACTAAAACTAAAAAAATGAATGGAATGGTTCTTTAAACAGCTCAGTCTGAATATTTTTGGATGACTGCTGTACAAAGCCACTGATTGATTCTGCTACAGTTTCTGTTCATTCCCAGCCATCATTGTTTTGTATTACCTCTGATCCCTTTTAAAAAACATAGCTAAATAATGTCAATAAAACATGTTTTACATACAGAACTCCATCTCCATCATCTCCATTATCCAATGTATGGTTCTCTTTCATTAATGGACAATAACAGTTTTTACCTGTACTCATAAGCACTAGAAAGGTTTGAAATAGGAGGGGCTAATAATTACTTTCTGACATGTAATAATTCATAAATATGAATTAGGTGACACTGGTTGTAAACATTAAGCTACAGTCAGAGTCTAATTATTATGTCATGTTATTAGATCTGTATATTCAATATTGAACATAAATTATTGTACACAAATATTACACTGTCAGAGTGTAGTGAGTGTTCCCATAATATTCAAACCCAATACGACAAATATGAAATTAGAGCTAACATTTTAGACAGCGACAGAAGGTCACGGCTCACAGCCTATTTTCCTAGACTACAGCATAACTAATTAATATTCATGAATCTATCATTTGCAATAGTAGAGCAGATTTGTAAATTCATAGACATGCTCGAGTTGTTTGGACTTGTAGTCGTATCTTATCATACCAATTGGCATACTGCCATGCCATTCATATCAAACCAGCTAGTTACCTTTCAAAACAGTAGCCTACATTGGTTCACTGATAGCAGGGCACAACCTAACACAGGGCTTGCTGTAACAGACATGGTTTCAATATTTAATCTCTGCGTTCGGTCCAAATTACCATGCTCAGAGCCCTCTCCCTGGAAAGCACCCCAAAAATGTTTACCAACTTAATGCATCTGACTTATTTGTGAGTGTGAACTCGTGAAAGAAGTGTGTGAGGGAAAGATAACCCTGATTCCATGGAGGCATACTGTGTGTGTGAGTCACATAGGTGTGTGTGTGTGTGTGTGTGTGTGTGTGTGTGTGTGTGTGTGTGTGTGTGTGTGTGTGTGTGTGTGTGTGTGTGTGTGTGTGTGTGTGTGTGTGTTCTCTTTATCTCCGCCCACTGCACTCTTCCATTATCTCCGCCCACTGCACTCTTCCATGAGTTTGGCTGTTTTCTGAAAAAATCGGTACAGCGTATTTGTCCTTTATAAATATGATAAGACTAAAGACTCATTTGGACAGCCTTCGTCGCGCTGCGCTGTGCAGTCGGCCTTCGGACGTGGCCTTCGACGGATACAGCCAAATTAGAATGCATTTGATGTGCCCCGTTATTAGAACAACTGTATGCTAATCTATGATATTAGTGATATAATTTACATTAATTACTTGTATGAATTGTATTGAGAAACCATAATAAACAGGTGAATAAAGACTCAATGATCAGAAATGATTATTTTAAGAATATTTTAAATCTATTTTCCTGCTCTGTGAGAGCTGTGTTGTGTTCAGCTCTGTTTCAGAATGTCTGAATGTGTTTCTTCATCTATTTGCCCACATTGTAGTTTATTTTTAGTTTATTTTAAATTATTAAATTATACTGGCATTGTTTTATTTGAAAGGGATAACAGTTTATTGACAAAATATTTTACATTGTGTTATTTTTTTCATTGATTTAATAAATAATTTAAGTTATATTGGACATGTTACAACGTGCCGTACCTATGGGGCATGTTGTCACATTTCACTTCCATTCTTTCGGGGCAAAATAAAGAAAAAAGTATGCATGGTATTAATAAAAACTAAACCACATAATTGTGCTAGACATATGGGAAATTAATGAGGAAAAAAAAGGCTACTCCAAACCCAAAGTGGATTTACACAAACAGCAGTCAAAAAGGAGCCTCTTAGTTTGTCCCAGTCTCCCCTATCTTTGACGCCATGTGTTTATTACAATATTTATGGTATTAATGTGGTACACTAAAGTAGCTAATGTAATCTGTTATACAGTTAATAGTTTTTCTTTTTATGTTTTGTATATGCTCACTCTGTTATACAGTGTTTTTAGTGTTTTGGTGTAGTCACAGCTCACGCTGTATTAGTAGCCTACCTGACGACGTGCAGGTGTTGAAGAGACTTCATCACTGGCAAACGACAGGGGGCTTTCGAAGGCTGATTCCCTTGTCAGTAATTATCCATTTCAATCAGCGGATATTTCTGGTCTTTGTTTTAGAAGTATCGCGTTACAGTTTTACTGAGGGAAAAACTGCTCTGAACAATCCATTGCTTGAGCTGATGACTGAATCGCTAACTCATACCGTTTGACCGATTCACAAAGTAAACAATTCAGTGGAGACGTTTAGGAGTCGGACGGTGCTTGTTCTGATCTTGAGGGAAATGTTTCAGATTGGTACAGTATATGGAAGCGCGGTTCACCTTTAACGTGTCTCTAGACTTGTGTGCTGTAGCTGTACCACTCCATTTCCCTCCATGGCGTTTTCAACGAGTCCTATAAGCAGAAGCAGCCATTGCGGGCTGACGGGGATAGCTACTCTACCTTATTTGAAATGCTCCATTGTTGACACACTGTTCAGGGGCAAATTTGTATTTGTTTTTAATTTATGTTGATTATTATTGTTTTTTTTAAATTATTATTAGTGTATCAGCAAAAAACAACCTCCATTTGGAAACCAGGTTCCAATTAAACAAGCAAATGAAATCAAAATTGACAACTCTAGTTTTTTACGAATTAGAATAATGTAGTATTTATTATGAATAGTTTCTCGGTGAACATTTAAAAAATAATGATGTTCCCTTATCTCTTCTGTTCTCTGATGACATGTTTACTGGTACTAGGTCCATAAATCCCAGATGACCAAAATCAAGTCACGCTCTAATTTTTTTCTTGTTTGTTTCACTCAGAAATTTTACAATAGGGAATAAAAGACTCTCCAATTTAATTTCATGGCAACTTAAACAGAAGTTCAGGTCAAAAGCATGGGGGACACTAGCACTCAGTATACCTTTGCACTGCAGCAACTTTCTCTGAATTCTTCTTGGATTCTGCTGCAATTGTAGCCGAGGAAAAAACTAACAACATCCTGCATGGTTTCTGTTCTCTATTCTTTCTATACCTTTCTTTCTCTCCCTCAGGCTTACTATCTCCCTCTCCCATCTCTATCCCTCACACACACACACACACACACACACACACACACACACACACACACATGTCGTGTTTCCATGTTTTATGGGGACTATCCATAGGCGTAATGGATTTCATACTGTACAAACTGGACATCCTATCCCCCTACACTGCCCCTGCCCCTAAACCTACCCATCACAGGAAACATTCTGCATTTTTACTTTCTCAAAAAAACTCCTTATGTGTGATTTATAAGATGTTTTCCTCATGGGGACCTAAAAATGTCCCCACAAGGACAAGGATTTCGGATATTGCCATCTTTGTGGGGACATTTTGTCCCCATAGCGTAGGGATTACCAGGTCACACACACAGTGATTTAATGTATGTATATATAATTTTTTTACTGTACAAACTGTAGGCTATATTCTATCCCCTTCACTAATCGTACCCCTAAACATATTACAGAAATGTTTAGCATTTTTGATCTATATATCTGTCCGCCCGTCCGTCCACTTATACAGTGTTCTTTTTATTTTAATATAACATCAATTTATCAAAGCACATAACCTTTGAGTAAAAATATTTGAAAGTTGAATTGGATTTAATCTGCGCCGTAGGTGACATTGTAAAGATATTCATCTAAATGCTTTTTTCAACAATAGACTCAAATCACCTTTGGTTTTTAAATGAGTGCTGTGATCCATGCTCTTTCACAGTAATACATTTGTGAGTCTGTTTCAAATCTAGAGATTAAAATCACCACTCATGTTTCACATGGATCCATCCATATGGACTGAAGGGTGAAGTGGTTGGGGAAGCAGTCAAGCGATGTAATTAAGGCTTACACCTTCACAAGTGGGGCTTCAGTAAGAGGCTATTAAATGTACGTAGGATACTGTGTGGCTCAGGATGAGGATTTTCAACATTTTTCTTGCTCATTCTTTTGTCTTGTTTTAACTTCTCTCTACTGACAAACCAGGTCACCAAACAAAGGAGATGTCTTTGATATATACCTGCAAAGTTTCTCTTAGGACTTTTTCGGTACTTAAAGTATCTCTGAAATACTACCAAGTATATTAAATAATTCATTTTCTCTGTTATTGTTTACCCTCATACTGCCTTAATTCTTCAGCTAAATGAGTTCTTGTGGTTTGTGTACAGTAGGGTTGCTGGATCTACTGCTGCTGAAACATACTGTGGTTTCACAAATTTACCACAGTACAGCTTCATCATTAGGCAAATTGTGTATGTGACCAAACAATGTGCCTTAATGAAGTAAAAAGTTAATGTGAATCAACTGATTTAATATGTTTTAATACTTTTCACTTTTAATAAGTTTCATTCGGTACTTTATTATCAAATGCACTCTTTTCATTGTAGAACTGAATTATCTTTGGAGCTCAACATGCCATGCACATTAGATTTTCTGTATATACCCTGTAATGAAAAGTAAAGACTATATTATATACAGTATGCATTGAGGTTTGAATTGTTTATTGTGTTTGATACTCTTTGAGAAACGCAAAAGTTATTTGAGTGCTGCTGCAGAAATGAACTTTTGATGAACCCAACACATTGACATTGAATTATTAAATCTATTTACAGCTTTAGTTGCATTCCATAAGTCTACAGAGGTTGTTTTTTGTTGGCAAAGGTATGATTTACTATCCACACCAAAGTACCAGAAGCTGGTATCAGATGCAAGCCAAAAGTTTGATATTGATCCAACCCAACATTTTAATCTTCCCAAGTTCCCTTTAATTTTTGCACAACCGTGGTTTGGAAGTGCCAAGATACATTTGATAAATAAGTTCTATTTAGGCATATTTCCTGTAAAAATTAAAAAGATTCTAAGATGATGGGAAGATTACACCAACTACAAGCCAAATATGACTAAAAGGAGTTCTTTCCAGGTCCCCTGGGCTCCTAGAACCTCATCTAACCTACTGTGCATCACTAATGGATTATGTGTATATGGTCGCTCATCATTTCTGTATCATTTGAGCCAAAATGCCATGACACTAATATACCTCCCGTCTCCAGAGCTTTAATTACTCCCTGCAAGCTGAGAGGAATGAAAGGAACGTCCTGTGGAGAAACCCGCTTTACCCGCTGTTAATACAGAACAGTACTGAGAGCATTTGTACAAAGAACAGTTCCTAAATACAGACCTAAGCATAAAGCTAAAAGTATTTGAGAATTTTAAATGTACTGTGTGGAATTTTTGCACCAGTTTTTTACAAAAACTTCCAAACAGTTGGTCCCCTCTTCTTTATTAGAGGTGTACCACTGAAACCCTATTGTAATTGTTAGAAATTTCCAAGGATCAGAATTCTCTACTAAAAGTGATTGGGCAGAACAAACCATAATTCATAGAGACTTGAAACTTTAAAGGATGATAGTACCCTCACCGTCTACAACAGGGGTCCCCAGACTCTGTCCTGGAGGGCTGCTGTCCTGCAACCCCAATCAAACATACCTGAACAGATATATATAATATACAAAATATACAGATATATTTCAAATGTTTCTTTCTTTTCATTTTGATTATTATAACTGAAAATTAAGGAAATCCCAAATTCAGTATCTCAGAAAATCAGAATATTGTGAAAAGGTTCAATATTGAAGACACCTGTGCTGCATCCCAATTCACCTACTTATACTACGTCCTAAAAGTATGTACTCTTTTTGTGAAGAAAATGTAGCCACTTGTTGATCTGCCCTGTGTGTGTCTTTAATGCACAGACTCTCCTCATGTGTTTGCAGTTTAAATATAATGATGCATTTAAAAGTTAGTGGCCAAACGTGTCATTACAAAAGTTCACAATGCTGCTGCAGGTGAAATATAATTTGGACAACACTGAATAAATATATTTTTGTCAGGTTAAATAGTGATAGTTTGTCACTCAAACCCCTTTATCTAAACTTCTCTACTTAACCGTCGGACTCGCACATCCGTCATGTTTGTAGTTTTTTAACGGTTTTTATCCGCGTTTGTAGTTCTAATCGAATCCTCGTCCTCGTCAATATCAGCCGTTAGAGTGCCCATCGATCCATACTTCGAATTCGGACTGGAAATAGTAAACCATCTGGGTATCTTTGGAATACTCTTTTCAACATACTACGATTTGGGACATACTAATTCTATTTTCGAATACTATTTAGGATGGATAGTATGCGAATTGGGACGCAGGGCTGGTGCCCCACTCTAATCAGCTAATTAAATAAAAACACCTGCAAAGATCTCTCAGTCTAGTTCTGTAGGCTACAGAATCATGGAGAAGATGGCTGACTTGACAGTTGTCCAAAAGATGACCATTGACACCTTCCACAAGGAGGCCAAGACACAAAAGTTAATTGAGAAAAGAGGCTGGCTGTTCACAGAGCTCAGTGTCCCAGCACATTAATAGAGAGGTGAAGGGAAGGAAAAGATGTGGTTAAAAAAAAGTGTAGAAGCAATAGGGATAACCGCACCCTGGAGTGGATTGTAAAACAAAACCCATTCAAAAATGTGGGGGAGATTCACAAAGAGTGGACTGCAGCTGGAGTCAGTACTTCAAGAACCACTACGCACAGACATATACAAGACATGGGTTTCAGCTGCCACATTCCTTGTGTCAAGCCACTCTTGAACAACAGACAGCGTCATAAGCGTGTCGCCTGGGCTAAAGACAAAAAGGACTGCTGAGAGGTCCAAAGTTATGTTCTCTGATGAAAGTAAATGTTGTATTTCCTTTGAAAATCAGGGTCATAGAGTCTGGAGGAAGAGAGGAGAGGCACACAATCCATGTTGCTTGAAGTTCAGTGTAAAGTTTCCACAGTCAGTGATGGTTTGGAGTGCCATGTCATCTGCTGGTGTTGGTCCGCTGTGTTTTCTGGGGTCCAAGGTCAACATAGCCGTATACCAGGAAGTTTTAGAGCACTTCATGCTTCATGCTGCTGACCAACTTTATTTCATTTTCCAACAGGACTTGGCACCTACACACAGTGCCAAAGCAACCAGTATCTGGTTTAACCTGTTGTTTTGAAACCCTTTTTGAAAAATACATGGAAATTCACTATCCAAACTTAAATGGTTCCAATTCAAGAATGCTTTGGAATATAGACATAAGTTTGGTCTCATTCTAAAGAAGACAGTCAGCAGATTATTGCTCAAGTGAAATTAATATAAACATAATTATATAAAAAAGTTATATATTATATAACTAAATAAAAAAAAAAATTGTGGAAGTTTAAATTTACTGTGATTTTCACGTACCCTTGACCTTCATACCACATAGTAGAACTCCGCATTCTGAACAATTTTGCCTCTATTATGAATGTTGTTGTTATTCAGTAAATTCATGTTCCAGTTATATTTTATTTAAATGGTTTCTGGGTAAAAACATTCAAAAACTAGATAATTTATCTATCAACAAATAAACAAAACATTGTTCCTTTGTATTATTTATTTATTTATTATATTCAGGTTAGGTGGCATTTACACAACACCATTTTCAACAAAAATGGAAAACTTTTTACGCGTTTTGGGGCCTGAAAATGAAAACTTTTAAAGTTTATGTTTTTGAATCCTTCAGTATGTTCAGTCTATTGGTGTTTAGTGCTTCTTTACAAAGTGACATCAACTACTGGCTTGAAATGCATAATACAGCGTTTTTAGTTGTTTTCGCGGATCCAGGGATTGTTTTGACAACATTGTCATCTGTATGCGAAAAACACAAAGGATTTTTTTTTTTTTTACATTGTCATGTAAACGTATCGTTACGGTTGCTTCACACCACAAGCGTGAGCGGCGCATATTTTTTCAGGCGCCCGTGTTAATCAATGAGAGCATTACACCGGGAGCCGGAGCAGTGTGTGAGCGTCAAGCGAGCAGCAGAGAAGCAGGGGTTTTGGCGGGGAGCCTATTTTTGCTGTGGTGCTGACGCTCAATTAAAGTGAAAGTACACTTTTAATGGACAAAATAAAAAATAAAAAAGTGCCCAAAATACACGCAAGAAGCATGTGTAGTGTGTTTTAACAAGAACTGGAGTATATCTGAAAACAAAATGAAGAATAAAAATATCTGTAGAAGATTTACCCATTTAAACTTGTTTTAATTATTCAATTTGGGTGAATGTATGGTTATGATTATAAAAAATAAGTAAATAAGTAAACTAGCTAGAAAATATGATAAACTTACTTTTAGTTTAGTATGTAATACTTAAACAGTTGTATACAGTATATAGGCTTATATGTAGCATGGGAGCTGCTACTGTGACGCTGTACAAACGCTTCCAGTGTGAATACTCTCGCACGTCTGCAGCTGCAGTGACGGTGTAGTTACGCTGACAAGCTGCTCATGCGCCGCTCACACTTGCGGTGTGAAATGGCCATTAGTTTTCTCTATTTTTCTGTCTCTTATGCTCATTAAACCTGCATGTATTTGATTGAAGGTGTCATGCGCTGTTTTTTTTTAATTCCTGTCTGACGTCAACGCATGACGTTCGCATGGTTTTAACATTGAAAAGGATGGCGTGATTTGATGGGCGTGACGCACTGGAGACTTGGAAGTAAACGCCCACGGCTAGGATTGGAAACAGGATTTGCATATTTAATGAGCTTAAGCTCCCCTGTCATTGAGGAGAGATATATAACACATAGCCCACAAGATCGGACGATATAGGCGCGAACCGTGCGCACACACATACACGTTCGGTGCACGCGCCGCCCTTCAGATGTCAACTCGAGAGAGAGAGAGAATAGCACAACAAGAACAGAATATAATGAGATTCATCGGCCTGCTGGGCTTTGCGAGCCCTTGCCCATATGTATCGGAGTCCAGCGTGCTAAATGTATTCTCTGTTAGACACGTACACATAAGCAAAACGATCTATAACAATGCAATACTATTACTTATAAAAACACGTTTTACTCACATCGGTGTGTTGCACCATTCCTCTCGGATCCAAATCCAGGAACGACCGGAGATTTGTTTACAAACGATTCCGCAGTGAAAGGAAGCGAACACACAAACGTTCTTCCCCAGGTGAGCTGGAACATCATTAAAAATAAATGAAGTATCACACATTCCAATATTATGATCCGAAGGAAGCTTATGGAGCGAATATGTTATACACAATATCTTGCTTGCTATCTTCTTCCACATGTTTATTGCTGCTGGCTTGTGCTACTAATAGTCGAATCATCTATGTGTGTGTGAATGGGTTGGGAGGGGCACGACATTAGTCAGCAGGAGGATAAAACTATTTTTATTTTCCTTTATATACTGCACACATTAACAACTTTTCATAAAGCGACCAAAACTGCCTGCCAAATGACAGACGAACGGACAATGGCTTTCTTATAGGTTTAAATAAAAGGTAATGTGGTGGATAAACATTCGTAAACCATTTTTTCATAATATGTTCAAGTCGTGATCGAAATACAGAACATCACACAAATATATAAAAGAACATTTTGATAAATAAACCTTAAAATATACCTGCCTAGAGAGGAAAAGAACACTTTGAGTGCGTTTACATGCACGTTCTTAAGCCGATTGTGCCTAAAGTGGGTCGCTCGGTTGAATCCGGTTCAACATATCGATGCATTGTATCTTCGACTATTCGGGGTCACCCCTAATATATATTTAAAGTTATATATTTATATAATAACTTAATATATTATATATATATATGTATCTGATGGTGAAGCTGAATTTTCAGCAGGTCTCATTTGGATTCTTTGACGAATATAACATTAAAAAGAGAATAAGTAAATGCAGGGCCGTTTCTAGCCTTTCTGGTACCCTAGGCAATGTATATTTTCAACACATTCTCACACCCAACTCGTCACATATGGACGCTTGACCAGGACCCCTTGTCGTCACTTTTCAACGAACTGGGCGTACCTTTATCGTTAATTTTCGACGCGCTGGGTGCTCCATTCATTTCAATGAGAAACCTTTGGCGTCATACACAGACGCACTGGGAATGGGAATATTATCGTCATGGTGAAATTTATTATTCAGCAAGCATAATTTCATTTACATTTATTTTATTTACGCTATTTAGACACATTTTAACATGTAACCCAACCCCACCCCATCCCTATACCTACCCATTTGTGTGAACATGATATAAAACACAGGATATAACATACGACTGCATCCACGAGTTATTCAAAAAAGTTAAATAATCCAAGTTTTCTGAGGCCAAACGATTGATTTGCATGAAGAAAATCCCCAAAAGCAATCAGCCTCTCCATCCGCTGAAGATCATGAACAAACACATCAAATTTCAAATATTGCCGCCCGTTACGTCAGATTTCATAGTGAAATGTCATTGGCTCTCGTATGTCTTGTGACCAATTGCGTCATTACGTCAGCATTGATTGTAAAATGTCATTGGCTCTTCTGTGTCTTGTGATCGATTGCGTCATGTTTAAGAGTCTTTTGAATTATTTGAATGAGAAATGAATGAGTTCGTTCACGGGGCAGCGGGATCATCATTTCAGCGATTAAAACATCAAGATCAACTCAGTTCTTCACATGAAGACATCGTATGACTTCAGAAGACTTGGAATGCAACATGAGCTAATACTTTTATACTGTTTTGGTCAGATTTTGCAATAAATAAATACTTGACTGTACATTTATTTGCCTGGTATGTGTTTTATATTGTTAAGATGTGGGTAGGTTTAGGGTAGGAGTTGGGTTAGTTGCTCCAAAATATAAAAGTAGCCTTTAAATATTAATGAAATCATGTCTGCTTTTACAAACGCAAAGAATTAAATGCGTCTGTGTAAGACGCCAAAGGTTTCTCATTGAAATGAATGGAGCACCCAGCGCGACGAAAATTGACGATAAAGGTACGCCCAGTTCGTTGAAAAGTGACGACAAGGGGTCCTGGTCAAGCGTCCATATGTGACGAGTTGGGTGTGAGAATGTGTTGATATTTTTTTACGGCCTATGGTCACGCCAAATGCGTGAGAGTTGGCAACCCTGCTGACGACGTTTCCTGCCGCCCTCTACATGATCTCCTTTCATTACAGCAGCGCTACTATCACCATGGTGACTTCACTCCAATAATCGCAACTAATCATAATGCCTCGAAATTGCAAAAGTATGAAATATTATTAATAAAATGTATACGAAATAACTAAATAACTAACTAATAACCCCCCCCCCCCCCCCCCCCAGCTGTTGGCGCCCTAGTTTGCCTATGCCTAGAAACGGCACTGAGTAAATGTAAAAATATTTTGTACTGTATAGATGTTTAACTTATAATCACAAAATGTTGATTGTCTAATATTATTAATTGTCACCTTGTTTTTTGGATCATTGTCAATTTTATTTTGTTCAAAATGAATGATTGATGAGTGGCTGAGTTGTTTACTTTGTAATTAGTCCATCCAATTCAACCAGTCTCACACATTCAGGCTAATTTGCATACATTATGAACACCATTGACAGGCATTATTCCGAGCCAATCACAGTGACAGCACAATGGAGACCTAGCCTTCTTCCTCAGAGAAAAAACAACTTTTAAAAAAATGACTACAGAAATGACTCACTTTTAAGGTAATGAAAATGTTGTTCCTGTTTCCCCCAGATTTCAGCCGATGCTGAGAGCTGTCAGTGGACACATTATCTAGCTCTAGAAACGCTTTCAAACATGACTCAGCCCTGTGAGAACCATGCTAGTCCAAAATCTGAACTCTGATTTGATTAAAAAATCCAATCAAGCCAATATTTCATCTCCACTCCATCAAATAATGCCAAAGTCATTGTAGCCATCGATATTTCATTTGTTTTCAGCGGCATCCCTCGAGTGGTTTTCCTCACACAGATGCCTATGACTGTGCTGTTTAATTTAATCACTCTCCATCTCTGCCAGTGGATTAACAGTGGGTGTATCGCCCATGCACACCTATTCTCAGTATCCCCATCGGTCCCAACTTTTCCCTCTAAAGCGATCACACAGTTTCTCGTCATTCTTTATTGGATTTTTTTAAAATCCCTTACATGCAATTACTACTGGAGGTGACCAGAACAGTGGGTGGTTCACAGGAAGAGGGGCATACGTTAGCGGTTTCATCTCATATTTGATCCTTGTGGGACATCTAGGCTGATCTACTATTTTCCTGATCTCAGCACTATCCCAAGTGAAATCCCAAGGAAAGTTTAGGAGTAATCAAAAACACTCAAAAATAAGTTGTTAAATATTCAAATAACGCATTCATTTATAGTTCAGGAAATTAGATACTTTTTATTAAATTATATTTCTGTGGGGTCCTGCCATATAATATTTACTTAATGTAGTTCCAACACAAATGGATAGATTTATTGTTAACAAATATGTTTAATTATGTAAATAATATTTGTGGTGTGGCAAGCAGCGGGGCGAGGGACCGCGAGAGCGGGCCGGTGATTAACGTTCACGAGTGCCAGCTGCGTGGCACACCGGTCTCGTCTCGCGGCCATGTGACGGGAGCATATAAAGGAGGAGCAAGGACAGCGGAAGACGAGAGAGGACCAGGCCTGGAGTTTATGTTATGTTTTATTTTGTGTTTTTGCGGGCAGTCGTCCGTTAGGGGCTGCCCGCGGTTTTACTTTCATTTTGTTTATTTATTTTGAATAAATGTTTTTGATCGTTCGCCGGTTCCCGCCTCCTTCCTTCCCATCTACAAACCGTATTACATTGGTGCCGAAACCCGGGAGGAAGGAGGGACGCGCTGTCGGAGAGCCCTCGCTGCTGAGGGGGATCGCGGTGCTGAGGAGTTCGGGCAGCGCGGATGAGGAAAGACCGCGAGGGCTGCCCGAGGCGATGGTGCTGGAGCGGGAAAGGTGGGACAGAGACCTCGCTGCCGTGCCCCTGGGTCGAGGTGGGGTGGCTGCCGTCCGAGAGGGAGCGGAGGAGTCGCCGCGCTTGCCGGGGGCCGGAGCCTGCTGCCATCCGCCTGATAGGGGAGGAGCAGGGAGCGCGGGGCTCGCTGCCGGGTCCCTCGAAAGGAGGAGTCACCGCCGGCCGCCAGGGGGCGGAGGAGGATCGAGCGGCCCACCAGGCGTCCAGTGCCATCGCACAGCACCGCGAGGAAGAGCCTCTCGGCGGGCGGAGGGCCGAACGGCAGTGTGTCTGGGAACCGGACCAGAATTTTTTTTTTTTTCCCCTTCTTTCTTTTTTCCCTCTCTCCCCTCTCTCGTCCGCGGGCTCCGTGGGCTCCTCGTGCTCCCGTCTACATTTCTCTCGCCTCTCTGTCCTTACCCCCAGGTGCCGCGGCCGCCGTGATCGGCCCCCCCGGGAGAGGGGGGGAGGGGGAGTAGAGCGCCGTCTCAGGAGTGCCCCCCGGCCTGCGAGGGGCGATGGGGGTATGTGGTGTGGCAAGCAGCGGGGCGAGGGTCCGCGAGAGCGGGCCGGTGATTAACGTTCACGAGTGCCAGCTGCGTGGCACACCGGTCTCGTCTCGCGGCCATGTGACGGGAGCATATAAAGGAGGAGCAAGGACAGCGGAAGACGAGAGAGGACCAGGCCTGGAGTTTATGTTATGTTTTATTTTGTGTTTTTGCGGGCAGTCGTCCGTGAGGGGCTGCCCGCGGTTTTACTTTCATTTTGTTTATTTATTTTGAATAAATGTTTTTGATCGTTCGCCGGTTCCCGCCTCCTTCCTTCCCATCTACAAACCGTATTACAATATTATTTTATTATAAGAATTCATATTTATGTTAAATGTTCACACAAAAATGAAAATTCTGTCAATAATTACTTACCCTAATGTCGTTCGACACCTGTAAGACCTCCGATCATGACATTTATTCATGATTCGGATCGCCAATGTCACGTGATTTCAGCAGTTTGGCCGTTTGACAGGCGATCTGAATCATGAATCGATACGCTGATTCATAACAGGTCGAAGCTTTGTTTTGAAATCGACCCATCACTATATAAGTCATTTTTTTGTGCACAACAACTATTTTCGTCGCTTCATAAAATTATTGTAGAGTCACTGTAGTGAGATGGACTTTGTAACGGCGTCTTTAGTGCCTTTATGGGTCTTGAGAGAGGAAATGACATTGGTGTCAATAAAAGCCTTTCTGAGCCATCGGATTTCAACAGAAATATCTTCATTTGTGTTCTGAAGATGAACGGAGGACTTACGGGTGTTGAATGACATTAGGGTAAGTAATTAATGACAGAATTTTCATTTTTGGGAGAACTTACCCATAAAGGGTTATGTTAAAATTTGGTCATTAATTAAGCACCCGCAAGTCGTTCCAAACCTGTAAAACATTCGTTCAAAACACAATTTTTTTTAAAATATGGAATCTGATTGATACTTCAAGAAGTTCATAAAGAGATTATAAAACGAATCCATATTAATAGAGTGGTTTGGTCATTTTTTTCTGAAGAGACTGGATCACTTTACATGATTGAGAGATTGAATTGGCTTCTATTAAAAATGTATTGAAGAACAATTTATTATATTAAAGCTCCTGTGTCCGTAACTTTTTTGTGTTTAAGATTTACAAAAAATATATTATGAGAATGTACACTGTAAAAAGAAATTCAGGATTCCAATTGAACATTTAATGATCACATCTAAATTTGTCAGTTTGGCCAATTTAATTTCTGTGAATTGATACAATTTAATTAACAGAAATTCAGTTTGGCCAACTGAAAAATTTAGATGTGATCATTCTCTAGAAAATATTTAATTTGAATCCTGATTTATTTTTATTTTTTACAGTGTACAACATAAATTCATTTTCCAAACTGTGTTTTTGTCTTACCCTGAATCATTATGGTACACTTATAATAAGTGATTATATTGGGACTATATTTCAGACCGGTCTGGTAGGAACCGCTGCGGATGAGCACAGCACTTGTGTGACTCTCCATAGACACAAACAGAGAGAAGTAGCTCCGGCTGTAATGTTCTTCCGCAAGACACATGCAGTTCTGTTTATTAACTGCTAGAACACATAAAGTATATGAACTGTAGCTTTAAATGAATTAGTTATGTAAATAATATTCTATAAATGTTAATATATAATGTTGTAATAATTAGTTTTACTGAATGGATAGTTCCAGCACAAACAAATGTATTTATTATTGCATTTTATATTATGAACTAAATTTCATAAACAATATTATTAATATGATTTTTTTATATTAGTAAAAATTGTATTCCATATTCAACAAATGGAAAGGTGTTGAAAGTGTCTCTGCAGTTCAAATTGATTAAACTACCAGTTATGCTCATCAGACGGAGAGTAAGCATTTTCAACTGCGAGAGGCACTTTTAACACTTTTTCGATCGCGATCGGCCAATACTTTACTTTATAAAGTTTTAAATATGGATATGTTTCTTACAAATGCAACGATTGGCTTCAGAAGGCCTTTATTAACCCTCTGGAGCCATGTAGAGCAGTTAAATGATGAACAGAATAACAATCACTTCCATTATAAAGCTTGGATTAGCCAGGACTTTTTTAATATACCGTAATTCCTCCAATAAAGACCGGGGCCTTTATTTACCTGAACTGCCGCTGGGATTTTATTTGAAGCAGGCTTTTATTAGGGGCAGGCCTGTATTTCTAATTCCATCTGTTTGAAATATAATTGCTTTATGTAAACCATTTTCAATTTAAAGTGATCGTTCCAGTGGACAAATATCATTAATTTTTTTAAGAAACATTTGCAAAAATATCACCATACAACAACATAATACGCATTTTTTGTAACTCCGCGCGCAGCTCCGCATCTGAAGATAAACGAGTTCTTGGCGAATCTAGCCGAGCATGACGTCTCATCACACCGGCCCCCAGTTTGCACATTAGGTGCACTTCTACTCGACGCTTTTTCCTGTTGGTTTATAGAACAATTACTCCGAGTCGCCCTCTGTCATTTCAAAGAATAGCACAACGGCGAGCGCGGCGGGTATAAACGCCTCCTCCGTTTGGGAAGGAGCGCGCGCAGTCAGCGGAGGCTCGCACGGCGGAGACAGGCGAAAGTATAAACAAGGCTTGAGACGTGGCGCTGCGCGGAGCTGAGCTTCGAGGCTTGTGTGCGACAGCCTTAAGAAGACATAAAAGAGACGAGAGGCTAATATTAGGTGCATCTTAATCAGCTCCCTAGTTCAGTAGTCAGGGCACTGATCAGGACATACTGGTAAGTCAATGGACTGACTCCCTGATCAGTGCCCTGACTACTGAACTAGGGAGCTGATTAAGACGCGCGCATTGTGAAGATCGATATTTGTAGCCTGCCAGACACGGCATTTTCACAGATGTCGCATCGGGGCGCGTGGCATCAGGATGTTTTTGCTCCATCGAGATGTCGATCAGCCGTCACGGCTCAACCCTATTGAACATTACGATGAACTTGAATGCACATTAAATTAACACCATTTAGGAGATTACCCACACCTTTTCCCCCGGCCTTTATTTGAGACCGGCCGTTATTTGTTCGTGCTGAACACGCCCCGGCCACTATCAGAGGCCTGGCGTTTAATTGACACCAGGCTTTTGTTTGAGAAAATACAGTAACTCCAATTTTATCGTCTGAAAGATGAATGTATACCTAGGATGGCTTGAGGGTGAGTAAATCATGGGCAAATGTTCATTTTTGGGTGCACTATCCCTTTAAAAGTTGCATTAGCTCCTTTTAGTTAAGTACACTGAGCCAGCTCAAAAATCTGTTTTTTCTTCTTCTTTTTTTCCTACTTCTTTTTTGAGTGAAAAGCATTTTGCAGGTGGGCCAAAGACTTTGGTCCATTCTGGTCGAGCTTCGCGGCAGGAGTTTGGCTGGTCTGCAATGCCAGCTGGTGCATTTACAGATTGATTCCCTGCCATCATTTACTTCAAAGTTCTTTCTTTTTCTCTACCTCTCGCAAGGTCTGCCTTATGCAGCCTTTCTTTCTTCACCTCCGTCACTCTGTCTTTCTCCGTCTATCACTCTCTCTCTCTCTCTCTCTCTCTTTCTCGTTCTATTTCTCTGCACATCTCTTAACATATGGTGGGAGACTAGGAATAGTCCTGACCTACTTGCAGCTTTGCAGCTCACCAGCAACTCCTGACTCGCTCCTCTTCCTGGTTCCGATCCGGATGCAGCACTCTCCCAAAATTTACACACTAAATCTTACTGACATCTTTCGACCTGCACTCATTTTTCATAGTGTGCAGTGAAGGCTTTTGTTTGAAACAGCCTGCTGCCTTATATTATTATCAGGCCTGTGATGCAAATAATAAAAATAAAAAAATTAACACTCAGCTCTTTTAAACTGTAAGAAACTTCCATAGACACTAATTCAGAAATCCAATGCAGAGATTTACTTTTGTATCAAACGAAACTGATTTAATATCTTCTGCTGTGTTTTCTACTCCTTATTACATTTCAGTTCTTCAGGCCCACTCATTTTATAAGGTGTGTTATTATTTCAGATGTGGATCGAAGAGTCTTAGCTTGAGTTTTGGTCCATTGATTGACATCTAAAGGCCGAGGTTAGGTTGGATTTATAGTTATAAGTGGAAATAATCCATTCTCTCCCTCTCCAAACCTGAGCCATTTGTATACATGAAGGTCACACTATCGATGGATGCCATTAAAAAACAGGCAAAGCAAGGTGAGGCTCTTTTAGATCAATATGTTAACAATCTAAATCCCGAACAGCAGTGGCCATTTAGAGACGAGCTTTTCATTCCTAAAGCCATCAGGCTGTGGACCTTTTCAAATCTGATTGCCAATGCTTTTTCGCAAAGTTGATATAAAATTTGCCAATATTAGTTTGTGTGATTATTAAGTTTGTTAAACAGTTCTTTATTATTACTTTTATTTTATTTTTGGGGGGCATGAGAGAAGGTTTTCTCCACAAATTTATTTTTTATTGTTAGAAATCCATAGCAGATAAATATTTTAATGGAAACTCAGTTCTCTGTGAAAACATGTTATGACCTGAAAGCAGTACAACCAAGATGGCCCAGAAATATCTATCACCCGAAGAAGTTGCTGCAAAATACTAAAATGCATTAACGCATAAGTTAATGTGTCAGTTTTATATGACCACCAACATAACTTCGCAGCTCATAATAGGTTTTATTCAAGCATGGGAAAATGTATTATATGTTTAAATGAAGCACAGCATGAAGTTTGGTTTAACCCCAATACTTTATTATTTATATAGACCAAAAAAAAAATACAGAATACATAATAGGAAGGTAAATGTACAGTCACAATAATTAAATATAAAAAAAGATCTATATATCTTCTAAAGCCATACAATTTGTTTACGAGGGTGTAAAAATGCTACAAGTAAATTAACTTTAAATAGGTTTACTTAAGTTGAAGTATTTTAGGTACATTGTGTAGTAATTATTCTAATATAAATGTACTTGTAGTATACTTGTAAGTAAACTATTTAAATACTACTTGGAATTTATATTTTTAATGTATAAAAATATACTTTTAAGTATTTTAACTTTGAGCACACAACTACTTTTTTGTTTGTACAGCAACGATATATTACAAGTGAGCTTAGTTTACTATACTTGTAGAACTTTTTTAAGTTTATGAAAGTACACTTTGAAGTATGGGGGGGGGGGGTCTAATGCTATTTCATACACACTGAGCTTTTTACACTGTTAAAGACTTGGATTCCCATGCTAAACATGGACAAATTAAAAAAAAAATAAGCTGGACGTTTGCCAAAAATGCTCCTTCCGGGTTCTCACAAGTTTTTCCAAGTATGAGCCAATGTGACAAGAAGGCCGGAATTTCCTTATATGGTTCTCTTCTCCCGGAATGGCACGACCAGAGAGAGAGCGAATGCTCCCAATCTTATTTATTTTTTGACATTTTTACACCTATATGTACCTCTTTAAATTAATGCACAAGGATTAATTAGATCATATACATACACTGTCAAAAAAGAGTACAAAATTTGAGAACAAAATTGAAAATTTAAAAAGAGTTTATCTCCAACCCTTCTAAGCCAGTTTGTTTTGCTTCTTTTGTTTTGAGCAATTATGTATTTTGTTTACACTGTAACAAAAACCACAAACTTACTTAAAAATCCAAGTCAAACTGCCCAACTAAAGAAAACACTGAATGGTGACCAGACTTTTTCAATAAAACATCAAAATCTAAACCTGGTAATTCTCAATAAGAGCTTAGATGTCTTTCAGGATGGGAAAAAAACAACCTCTGCAGGACAGCGGCTCACTTAGACCAAACTGAGGAAAACAATGGTATAATTGTACCCTAAGGACCAATTGTGTACCTTTAAAGGTAGTTATATGTTTTGTTCCCCAAGGAATAAAATTGTACCTCCACTGTACCTTTTTTTCTGAGAGTGTAGGCCTAAATGTATATGTACTTTATACGTTTTCAAACAATGTTTATAAAACAGCACGTTAAACCATGTAAAAATAAGTATTTAATAGGCTACTCAACTTAGAATACTTAATTATACTTTTCAAAAGATTGAGTGCATAAGCCAAACATACTTAGATTTTTCTGTCAGTAAGCGTGTATATACCTAATTTCCGAGAAGTACACTGAAAGTATAGTACACTTTAATAATTACAATGTACTTAAAATGTATAGTTAAAGTCCTTGTTGACTGAGATAAAGACAGAAAGGGCATGTTTTTTCTCTGTTATTTTTTTTTAATCAGACTCTCTTTTAAAACCACATCTTTGGTTGGTGTTTGTGAACTTGTAAGTATCCCTGTCAATTACTATACTTTAAGGTTACAGGATTCTTTGGAGCCACCAAAAACTGAAAGAGTGTGTTAAGTTGATGTAAAACCTCTCATGTAGTGGCTTCAGAAGTGATAAGCTTCAGTGTTTATTTTCCCAGACGCCGTGTGAGGCAAAATTGACTTTTGCTATCTCAGCTAATAGCAATTATCTGGGCCGCCAGAAGCTTTTGCACAGTGAAGACTAATTAGTTTCATTAACCTGCGTCAAAGATAAAAAACAATTGCCATAATGTAATTGAAATGCTTGTTGTATCTCTCTCTCTCTCTCTCTCTCTCTCTCTCTCTCTCTCTCTCTCTCTCTCTCTCTCTCTCTCTCTCTCTCTCTCTCTCTCTCTCTCTCTCTCTCTCTCTCTCTCTCTCTCTCTCTCGGTCAGATTTTCTTCATCCTTTCATTTGTTCTGTACATTCCAATTTGAATGTAGAAGGACAATACCACAGTCAATAGAGATGTTGACTCTTGTCTCCAGTAACTGGATTAATGTATTTTGTACCATTATGTGCAATTGTATGTATGTAAATGATTGCTTATTATATATGCATTTTATTAGTATTTATGCAGCTTTCCAATTTTACCATTTGTTCAATTATATAAATATCTACACGGGTAATGTACCTATTGCCCTGCAATTAACGTTAATGCACTTTATCCTAATGAATGATTGATTACGTATTCAGCCGTCAAAGTTCTGAAAATGAAAACAGTAAGGATTGAAATTTGCATTGAGAATGCCATAAATGATTTTGTTTGACATGAGGCTAAGTAAGTCAATTAAATAAATAATAATAATGTGTCTGTGGTTAAAAGATCAGCAGATGAGCAATCCTCTTCCTGGAGATCTACTTTCCTGCAAAGTTCAGCTCCAACCCAGATCAAACACAGTTAAGCAAGCTAATTTAGATCTTCAGGAACACTTGGTGATTACAGACGGGTGTTGGATCAGGGTTAGATCTGAAATCTGCAGGTAAAGCAGAAACAAGATTGGGCACCCCATATCTAGAAGTAACATGTGAGAGGCAAAAATTTTACATACAGAAGAGGGGATGGCAGATTCACAAATACAGGTTCTTTATTGAAATATGCAAACACATGAATCAGGTAAGCCAACTGTATCAGAGAAAGTCACTGAGTGACCACTTAGCTGGTAATAGAAAGTATATATATGTACTTTGCAGGTGTAGAAGAATGAATATTGTCAATGCAAGGAAGGTGATAACGATGATGTGTATGTATCCACAAGGCAGGTAAGCAGTCAGGTAAGTCCCTAGACACTGTAGTGAGTGATGAGACCAGGCAATGAGGGAAGGCAAGTGAGTGCTTATGTGTGTCTAGATGAGGTGATAATCTGTGGGAGGTGTGGGTGACGGCTGACTGAGTGCAGCTGAGAACCAGGAGGGATGCCAGGAAATGGAGACCAGACTGTGTGAGGTATCGATGGCCGGTGCAATTGTGACAGAGACCCAAACACTGGAGCAGACTTGTGCTGAAGCAGACTCTTCTCAGGGGCTGAAGCTGACCCATTAGACTGTGATCAGGGGCAGGAGCCAACACACTGGACTGTGCACAGGGGCTGGTGCAGATACACTGGAGTGTGCTCAGGGGCTGGTGTAGATACACTGGACTGTGTTCAGGGACTGGTGTAGATACACTGGGCTGTGTTCAGGGGCATGAGCAGATACACTGGACTGTGTTCAGGGGCTGGAGCAGATACACTGGACTGTGTTCAGGGGCTGGAGCAGATACACTGGACTGTGTTCAGGGGCTGGAGCAGATACACTGGACTGTGTTCAGGGGCATGAGTAGATACACTGGACTGTGTTCAGGGGCTGGATCAGATACACTGGACTGTGTTCAGGGGCTGGATCAGATACACTAGAGTGTGTTCAGGGGCTGGAGCAGATACACTAGACTGTGTTCAGGGGCTGGAGCAGATATGCTCAGGGGCTGGAGCAGATACACTGGAGTGTGCTCAAGAGCTGGAGCAGATACACTGGAGTGTGCTCAAGAGCTGGAGCAGATACACTGGAGTGTGCTCAAGAGCTGGAGCAGATACACTGGAGTGTGCTCAAGAGCTGGAGCAGATACACTGGAGTGTGCTCAAGAGCTGGAGCAGATACTCTGGACTGTGCTCAAGAGCTGGAGCAGATACACTGGAGTGTGCTCAGGGGCTGGTGCAGATAGACTGGACTGTGCTCAGTGGGTTGTGTAGACACACTGGAATGTGCTAAGGGGCTGGTACAGATACACCGGACTGTGTACTGGGGCTGGAGTCGACACACTGGACTGTGTTCAGGGGCTGGTACCAACACATCGGACTGTGCTCAGGGGCCAGAGCAGATACACTAGACTGTGTTCAGGGGTTGGGGCAGATACACTAGACTGTGCTCAGGGGCCGAGGCAGATACCTGACTGTGCTTAGGGTGCAGATACACTGGAGTGTTTAAAGGCTGGTGCAGATACACTGGAGTGTGCTCAGGGGTTGGAGCAGATACACTAGACTGTGTTCAGGTGCTGGAGCAGATATACTGGACTGTGCTCAAGGGCTGGAGCAGATACACTGGAGTGTATTCAGGGGCTAGAGCAGATACACTGGAGTGTATTCGGGGGCTAGAGCAGATACACTGGAGTGTATTCGGGGGCTCGAGCAGATACACAAGTGTATTCAGGGGCTAGAGCAGATACACTGGTGTGTATTCAGGGGCTCAAGCAGATACACTGGTGTGTATTCAGGGGCTCGAGCAGATACACGAGTGTATTCAGGGGCTCGAGCAGATACACGAGTGTATTCAGGGGCTAGAGCAGATACACTGGTGTGTATTCAGGGGCTCGAGCAGATACACTGGAGTGTGCTCAAGGGCTGGAACAGATACTCTGGACTATGCTCAGGGACTGGAGCAGCTATGCTAGACTGTTTACTGGGGAAGGAATGTTGACATATCTTACTCATATTTGATATATAGTTTAGGCTCTTTATTGTATACAGAAATGGACCGTGGTGAACATATTTAGACAGTTTGTGAACCCTGTTCTGTTTTCAGATCGTTTAATATAAGTCCAGTACAAACATTACTGCCACTCATCAATGGCAGCTGTCACAGTTGCTAGGCGACAAAAACACTCCTCTGTAGGCTAGACCGTTCCATTTAACAATGCTCGGTCTGACCTTTGTGGCCCTCAAAGAATGCAGCCTCTGAAATCTGGGTCCTTCAAAGGATGCAGCCTCTGAATTTGGACACAGCTAATGAGGATAGGCAAGGTGAATGCCTATTGCTGCGTCCCAATTCGCCTACTTATACTACGTCCTAAAAGTATGTACTCTTTTTGTGAAGAAAAAGTATATACTTTTGAGTGTGTAGCAGAAAAGTATGCAAGCTTCGGGACATACTACTTCGCCATCTTTAACGGACTCTGTCGCTTAGTTACGTGCATCCCGTCACCGTTTATCTGCCCTGTCAATCATCGTCAGATTCGTCACAGATCAAATCCTACACATTCAGTTTAATCTCCTACCGTATCGGAGAGAAATGTAGCCGCTCGTTGATCTGCCATGTGTGGGTCTTTGTGGTCAGAGACTCTCCTCATGTGTTTGCAGTTTAAATATAATGATGCATTTAAAAGTTAATGGCCAAACGTGTCATTACCAAAGTTCTCAATGCTGCTGCATGTGAAATATAATGTGGACAACACTGAATACATATATTTTTTTCAGGTTAAATATTGACAGTTGGTCACTCAAACCCCTTTATCTAAACTTCTCCACTTATCGTCGAACTCGCACATCCGTCATGTTTGTAGTTTATTAACGCTTTTTATCCGCGTTTGTAGTTCTAATCGAATCCTCGTCCAACTCGCAATGGGTTGTGGGCAATATCAGCCGTTAGAGTGCCCATCGATCCATACTGTGAATTCGGACCGGAAATAGTAAACCATCCGGGAATCTTTGGAATACTCTTTTCAACATACTACGATTTGGGACATACTAATTCTATTTTCGAATACTATTTAGGATGGATAGTATGCGAATTGGGACGCAGGGTATGTGTGTGTCTAGCTGAGGTGATAATCAGTGGCAGGTGTGTTTGATGGTTGACTGAGTGCAGGGAGGAGGAATGGTGCAGTTGTGACAACCAACACCTGAAAACTAAAAAAAGTAAAAAAGCAGTGTGGGTTTATGGATGTACATTATAATGTAATACATGTGTGAATACCTCTTTGAAGACTTGTCATCTTCATTATAAATAATATTTAAAAAATGTGTGGCTTTCCCTGGTGACCCTCTTTTGCGGATGCATTCAGTTTTTACAGGGAATAAAGGAGAGATGACATTTGTAAGGGCTTGTTTGGTCTTGCGTACACAATGGCACAAACACAGAGCCAAATCTCACAGCGGGGTTTCTCAGCTTTCTCTCTCCATGTGAAAAGACATTGGACTTCTTGTTTTGACCTTTTGACGTGGTGAATCAATAGAATGCATTCAAACTCATCTCAGCTGGATCTTGTTTTTTTACAGACTTAGGAACATGGCAGAATTACAGCATGTCTAAGCTAATATTTTTCAGTAAAGATAAATGTATACTTTACCCATGTGTGTATATGCTACCGTTAAAAAATATTTGGGTTAAGTAATATTTGGTTTTGTTAATAAGTTGCTACTTTGCTTCTCATTAAAAATGATCAAAAGTGACAGATTTATAATGTTACAACTAATTATTTTACAAATAAATACCATTCTATTGAATGTTCTATTCATCAAAGAATCCTGGAGAGAAAAAAAAATTTTCATGGTTTCCACAAAACATATTAAGGTGTATTAAGCTGTAATATTAAACTGTTTTCATCATTGATAATACATGATGTTACAAATTAACATACAAATGTTTCTTGAGCATCACATCAACATATTAGAGATGTTTTTGAAGGATCATGTGACACTGAAGACTGGAGTAATGATTATGAAAATTCAGCTTTGCCACCACATGAATAAATTATATTAAAATGCATTACAGTTATTTTAGTTTAATAATGTTTTACAATATTTCAGTTTTTCCTGTATTTTTAAACAAAGAAATGCAGCTTTGGTGAACATATTACACTTTCAAAAACATGTTTTCTACATTAAATTATATTATGTATGAATCATTATTAAATTGCCATTAGCCACCCTTTTCTCTAGATATCGGTATCGCCATTGGCCATATATCTGTAATATCCCTACATTTATCAGCATTCATTTGACTGATGTAATATCATTAACAGCACACGCTGTTTAAGAAATTCAGAGCACATACTCATTTCCCAAATATAAGTGGGGGAATCTGAACAGCTCTGAGGACTCATCTACATCAATCTCAGTTAGTGGCTGCTTTATGTAGCAGAGCCGATAGTTGTAGTATGTCATACTGACAATATAGTTTTGAGTAAGAACTGCTGTGGTTATGTGTCGACTCCTAGATCCTCTCTCTGTCTGATTTCTTCAGGAAAGTTTGACTATATAGTCACTTTCTAGATCAAGTTTAAGTTTTAGGCCAACATGGACAGAAAATAGATATGATAACCTAAAATGATACAGGATATTAAAATAGAATGATGTCAGCCATTGCAAAACTCCAATTTTAGCACTGCAATTCCTGTATTATCCAGTGTCTGTCAGCAAAATATAAAGCCTCGGGGCTTGATGCGAATCATATTGGGTTTGAGGTTTCCTAAAAGAAGAAGGTCTCACTAAGCTACCGATTTAATCTGTTCCAGTGAAATCATGTCTTGATACTGTATTATCTACGCGCTATTATAGTTATGAACCCCTCTATATATGTTGCACCACCAGGCTACATCACAAATCTGAAGATGGATGACCAGTGATATTAAACTTCTTTTATCACACAACATTTCGGACGTGCCGTAAATCATCGCGGAGATCGTATTAGCCATTTTCTCCTGCTATGAGTCGAGGATTGTCGAGAAATAAGTCCAGTTAGCCACATGCGGTGATATCCACATGGAAGAGCAGAGATGAATTGGTGTTCGTGTGTGAAGTATGTGTCCGAGTACTGTGCACTAACCAGGGTGTGTGTACTGGTGGCATTGTTTGGCAGAGAGTGTCGGGTGGCTGGTTGCAGGATGAAAGCTCTTTTAGAGATGCAGATCCTGGTCATTCCATCTGTAAGTAGGAAGCGCAAACCCACACTAATATAAATAGGTCCTCTTGTTTGGCAAAGCAAAGACTGAGTTATATTTGATTATGTGGGAGTGGAATAGCCACAGCGAGTTCATTCCCTCTTTCTGTAGCATCCAGGGACCAACATTGACAAGCTAATTTCCTCCTATTATTGCCACTGTCTACACTAGGTTTAAATGGTTAGCATGGCCCCATTAGCCCTCACCGGTACACCATCTGCCTTCAAAAAACATCTTTCTCAATTGACAGCCATTAAAAAAGTAGCCATGCTTTGCTAACAGATACTATTCAGATTTATTCCTCAGTTGCGTCAATAAACAACAATTTCTTTTGAATTGAGCTGTACAGAGCTCTGGCTCTTAGTAAACTGAAAACAGTTCATCACACACTGAACAACACTTAGCATTTCCATTTTTCTCTTTTTATATTTAGGTATAACAACCTTCGTATATTGTCTGAAATCACATGTAAACTGATCATCAGTTACACTGCAGTAAATATGGCCGACAATGTCTAGTGAGTTAAATTAGGTTTTATCTGTTTTATGTTTCTTCGTTTTTTCAAATAAAATCGCTACAGTGAACATCCTGGAGAAAGAAAGAAAAAAGACAAAGAAGATATTTCAATAGATAGGCCTGGACATGCATGCAGATCACAAGAAAGCTCCTTACAGCTCCATGTTCCATCAAAGTCATCAATGTGGACCTGCAAACAGCCTCGCTTTAATGTCGATACTGTAAGCAAGATAAAGGAGCTCCTTAGCTGAAATACAATAAAGGCATTTTTACTCCGGAAGGATGAGATCAATGTGTCTCTCTAGGCATGTTTTCCTGTAATGGGCATGCATAAATAACTTGAAGAAATAAGTAGTTAATCATAACGATTTTACCCATCTTACACAACCTATCGATGCATGACTAGGATATTATAGGATGTCGTATAATGTCAGTCCTGGTGGTGTTTTACGAGGCTGTTGTGAAGACTGCAGAAAGATGGATGTCAGAAATGACATTGGCTTTTCTGTTGCTGACTGGCATAGCTTTTTTGGATTTTCAGGTCAGCCATGTTTATTTGGACTATATGGCTTGATATGGTTTATAGTCTTTAACAGTGTTGGGGGTAACGCATTACAAGTTACTTAATCAGATTACCTTTTCAAGTAACTAGTAAACGTTGAGTTAACAAAAAAAAAAAGTTTTTCAAATAAGTAACAGTAACACAAGTTACTTTTTTTCCAATTGTTGACTGATACCCCATTTTGAGAAAAATTGAAGTTAAAGGTGGGGTAAGTGTTATTTCAAAACCGTTTTGGAAAAAGACTCGGGCCGGGTGGAATAACAAACTTGTAGCCAATCAGCAGGTAAGGGGCGTGTCTACTAATGATGGTGAGAAGAGCGCTCGCTCTCGCTCTGTGCACGTCATTATTCAAAACACACGAGTCACACATGACGGACATTAGCAGAGAACTAGCCTAATATATGCTGGCTTTTGCTTTACTATGCTCGGATGTCATGTTCGCTTTTTTGTCCATTTGCGATCATATTGTGGCTCACTTCAGCGATGATAAAGACCCATTACTTCCACACCGTATGGAGCATCTCAATCTCCTCTCTGTGTGTTTCAAGCATCAGCTCACAAAATGTGTCCGACAAGTAAGATACTATACTCCTAATATATGTTTGTTTCCTCTTTTCGTGATCTATATAACCCTTATCCGGTCATAATTGTAATATGTTGTTAGCTGGACTGTAGTGCTCGTGTTCTATCGAGTTGTTCATGAGAACGGTTTGTGTTTTTGTGATCGCTATAACTCTACTCTGGTCATAGTTGTAATATATTTGTTAGTTGGACTGTCGGTTCGTGTTCTATCAAGTTGTTCATGAGAATTGTTTGTGTTTTTGTGATGGAAAGGGTGACTTTTTCATTGAATATTTGACCTGGATTAGTAACACACAGATTCTGCCATAGTCGTTGCCTGGGTTACGTATGTGTGGGACGGAGATATAAAAATAGGGCTGAGACCCTTTTGGGGGTAGGGGTGTGTTTGTTTTGGTGATTTGAAATATCAACAACGGTTACCAGAAAGCACTTACCCCACCTTTAAGTGCATGCAGAGACAAATATAATTTATGTATTTAATGTCTTTGCTGACCTTTAATGATCCATTCAACCATACTAAGCAAATTACAGAGATAAAGCATGACTTTAGATAAACATCACATACACTGTACAAAAAAAAACAAAAAACAAAAATGCAGGTCTCCAAATGAAAATGTTCTAGTGACTGATCACATCTGAATTGTTCAGTTGGCAGAATTGAATTTCTGTGAATTAAACTGCATCAATTCAGAGAACTTCAATTCAGCAAACTGAAAAATTTAGATGTGATCAGTCACTAGAACATTTTCATTTGGAGCCCTTTTATTTTTACAGTGTATGTTTAATGTGCACAGTAATATGCACATTCAATTTTTTATTTTTACTGCCAAAGTAAGTGTTGAACTTTGTTCTCCAGCATTATATTCTTCTGTGAGCCAGAATGGCAGCATTTTTGAAAGGTTTGTTTGAGCTGCGCCCTTAATTGCATGGCCTTCAGCCTCGGTGTGAAAGGGTCTTAACATTTGCCAAAAATAGGTTTTTTTTTTTTTTTTTTTTTAAACAAACAAGCCCAGGCCAGGGTGAAAAAAGTAATGTATCACATTTTCATAAAAAGTTAGTTAGTTACTTTCTTTATGTAGTAACGCAATATTGCAACGCATTACTTTTAAAAGTAACTGTTGTGTTCGTAAGTAGAATTGTGCTATGACTAATATTTTTTTATTGGAAGTCTTGAACGGTTGTGTTTTGACATAATGCATGTGAGAAGTATAGAGTAAGTTCGCTGCTCCTGTCTCGAGTGCTTAATTGTTTTATAACTACTGACAGATATCACAGTTACTTTCCCCAACTTTGGTCCTTGGGATTTGGTCGTTTTTAAAGATGGTTCTAAGTCTGTTTACCCTAAAGCACTGTGTAGAATTTGTCTTTCATTTCAGAACTGTTGCGTGAAATGGCTTCCCACAATCCTCATCAATCTATCTGAAAATCTAAGTGGCATTATTTTGAAAAGGCCAAGAGAAACATTTTTTTTTTTACACTTCTGTTTCTCGGTTTACATTCGTCTGAATGTATTTCTCTAGTCTTCACTGATTAGATTTTTTCTTGTTGTCACCTTGCCAAAAATACATACAAAACAAGAAGAAAAAGCTGAATATCTTAAACAAATATTCAGCATTCTTTGAAGTGTAAATGTGGTTTGCGGGCATTGGGAACGTGCAATCAGTCACAGCGAACCTGCCTGTCAAAGAGCACATCAGTGTGTTCGTTTTCCTCAGTTCCTTCAAAATAGAGCTTTGCACTGTTTTCCCTCTGTTGAGTGAACAATGAATTAAACCCAATTAAGTTCACAGCTGTTGCCTGGAGCATTGCGAGTTTGTCTGGTGTACTTTATTCCCCTTGACATTGTCTTTGAAAAGCTCATTGTCAGAGTTATAGTGTGTTGAGGACAATCGAGACTTATTCGTTCTGAGAGAGAGAGAGATAGAGATTTAAGTTGACTAGTATTGATTAACACAGGTTTGTCTGCATGAATTTCTTTTAATTATAAAATAATTAATCCATGTTATATGCAGAATATATGTTGTGCACAAGATTAATATAACACGCACACTATGAGAAACTGACCCATACAGGACTGTCATGAATGATAACATCGGCATTTGTTTTAAAGTGTAAAGTAAGTTGGGCCATATTCTACTCTGTTGTAGCATTTAGAATATTGTCATATTCTACTCTTTTGTCGCAGAGTAGCAGCCTGACAAGCCAGACCCACATCAAGATGTTTGGTCTGGAAACTCACCATAGAGAGGGCTCAATCCGAGGGGCGGGATAAACGGTTGTCTTTCAAACTCCGCACGCGATAGGATAGCGCTACAACCAACCAGAGCAACGGAGGTGAAACAGAGCTTGTTAATAGATTAAACATTCACCGTATCCGGTCAGCAAAACTCAGAACACATCTTACCTTTTTAAGAATGACTTCAGTGCCGAGCTTAACTCCAAGTCTTCCAGAGTCGCGGTCAGAGCTGATTCGAAAGACGCCGTTCGCCAGTTTCTGTGTTAACTAGAAGCACGCAAACACAACTCGGCCGTCGTCATTATGGCCCCGCCCACCGACTCTATACACGATGTGATTGGCCCGGCAAGAGTTCGGGGAATACAGCTCAGAAGGGTATTGAGAGTTGCTAGACGACACTTGCGGGCAGATTAGATTTCTACTCACTCTCTGACCATTAATGAATCATTTAATTTTTGCTTGGTTCCTCTGCTAAAATTAGAATTCTTGGGGCAAAATAATACATTATTGGGGTCGCTTCGATCTGCAGACACGAAAAACAGTACACGGCAAAAGTGTTAACCTTTAATCATTTTCAAATATAGGTAAATGTGAAATATTTTTAGAAGTGCAATGTGGCTAGCTTTACCTGGCAAATTCAATAAATGCTACCTTTCTAACTGGTGACACAATGCTTTTAATGGCTTTAGCATAGCATAGCACTTACTGAACCTGTTCTCAAACTAAGCTCATGCTCAACTCGTCAGCATGATGGTAACCCTACAAAAACTACTGCACACTCTCTTAAGCATAGGCTATTTATTTACCAACTTTTCGACTGGTAGCCGTTGAAGTTGTTTTGCCTAGGTGCTTTGCCTTAAATCTATTTAAAAAAAACAATAATAATAAAAAAAAAAACAGAACAGAACAGAAAATCTTCTAAACTAGCATAACGAAAAATGAAACACTACTAAATATCCTACTCAACATTTATCTTGCACCTTGCATTTATCTTGCATCTTGCAGTTGGCTCTACTCAAACTCAATCATTTTTGGTAACATGTAAAATTTCCATCCATTTGGATTACACTGTTTTAACATAAAATAATAAACTGTGCTGCATATTTGCCAATCATGCACACATGAAACAGATAAGATTTCTGTAATAGTATAAAGAATCAGTTTTTTAATACACAAAACGAGTTATATGTTTATCATAAATAAATTAAGAATATTGCTTCTTCCACAGCTATCCATATTTTAACCATGTTCAGACTTTTTAACAGAAGAAATTTATTATATAATACAGTGCATCCGGAAAGTATTCACAGTGCTTCACTTTTTCCACGTTACATTTGATTAAACAAAACTGATTAAATGTATAATTTTCCTCAAAATTCTATAGACAATTCCCCATAATGACAACATGAAAGAAGTTTGTTTTAAATCTTTGCAAATGTATTAAAAATAAAAATCACGTTCATAAGCATTCGCATTCTTTGCCATAACACTCAAAATTTAGTTCAGGTCCATCCTGTTTCCACGGATCATCCTTGAGATGTTTATACAACTTGATTGGAGTCCACCTATGGTAAATTCAGTCAATTGGACATGATTTGGAAAGGCACACACCTGTCCATATAAGGTCCAAAAGTTAATAGTGCATATCGGAGCACAAACCAAGCCATGAAGTACAAGGAATTGTCTGTAGACCTCCGGGACAGGATTGTATTTAGGCACAGATCTGGGGATGGGTACAGAAAGATTTCTGCATCATTGAAGGTCCAAATGATCACAGTGGCCTCCATCATTCATAAATGGAGAATGTTTGGAACCACTTCCTAGTGCTGGCTGCCTGGTCAATTTGAGCAATCGGGGAGAAGGGTCTTAGTCAGGGAGGTGACCAAGAACCTGATGATCACTCTAACAGAGCTCCAGTGTTTTCTATGGAAAGAAGAACCTTCCAGAAGAACAACCATTTCTGCAGCACTCCATCATTCAGGCCTGCATATGTATAGTGGCCAGACAGAAGCCACTTCTGCCTGTAGTTTGCCAAAAGGCACCTAAAGGACTCTCAGACCATTAAAAAACCTGAATTCTCTCGTCTGATGAAACAAAGATCAAACTCTTTGGCCTGAATGGCAACCGTCAAGTCTGAAGGAAACCCAGCACCGCTCATCACCTGGCCAATACCATAGCATGGTGGTGGCAGCATCATGCTGTGGGGATGTTTTTCAGTGGCAGGAACTGGGAGACTAGTCAGGTTCGAGGGAAAGTTGAATGCAGCAATGTACAGAGACATGTCCTGAGACCTTGAGGAAAACCTGCTCCAGAGCTTTCTGAACCTCAGAGGGGTAGGTGGACTGCAATGAAGTTGTATTCATCTCAGTTGTATTGTATCAAGTTGAAACAAGATGATCCTGAACTCAATTTTGAGTGTCATGGCAAAGGCTCTGAATACTTATGTACATGTGATAGCATGGAGGCAATCAGCCTGTGGCACTGCTGAGGTGTTATGGAGGCCCAGGATGCGTTGATAGAGGCCTTAAGCTCATCCAGAGTGTTGGGTCTTGCGTCTCTCAACTTTCTCTTCACAATATCCCACAGATTCTCTATGGGGTTCAGGTCAGGAGAGTTGGCAGGCCAATTGAGCACAGTAATACCATGGTCAGTAAACCATTTGCCAGTGGTTTTGGCACTGTGAGCAGGTGGCAGGTCATGTTGAAAAACCAAATATTCATCTCCATAAAGCTTTTCAGCAGATGGAAGCATGAAGTGCTTCAAAAACTCTCCTGATAGCTAGCTGCATCGACCCTGCCCTTGATAAAACACAGTGAACCAACACCAGCAGCTAACATGGCACCCCAGACCATCACTGACTGTGGGTACTTGACACTGGACTTCAGGCATTTTGGCATTTCCTTCTCCCCAGTCTTCCTCCAGACTCTGGCACCTTGAATTCCGAATGACATGCAAAATTTGCTTTCATCTGAAAAAAGTACTTTGGACCACTGAGCAACAGTCCAGTGCTGCTTCTCTGTAGCCCAAAAGTGGCTTGACCTGGGGAATGCGGCACCTGTAGCCCATTTCCTGCACACGCCTGTGCACGGTGGCTCTGGATGTTTCTACTCCAGACTCAGTCCACTGCTTCCGCAGGTCCCCCAAGGTCTGGAATCGGTCATTCTCCACAATCTTCCTCAGGGTCCGGTCACCTCTTCTCGTTGTGCAGCATTTTCCTTCCCACAGACTTCCCATTAAGGTGCCTTGATACAGCACTCTGGGAAAAGCATATTTCGTTCAGAAATTTCTTTCTGCGTCTTACCCTCTCGCTTGAGGGTGTCAATGATGGCCTTCTGGACAGGGTCGGGTCGGCAGTCTTACCCATGATTGCGGTTTCGAGTAATGAACCAGGCTGGGAGTTGGTGTGCAATCAATCTAAAATATATGAAAGTTTAATTTGTATCATTACATTATGGAAAATAATGAACTTTTATCACATATGCTAATTTTTTGAGAAGGACCTGTACATATATCAATATAAATACATTCCATTATTTTGAATATTAAGGTTCTGTGCCAGTCAAGCAAAGTCATTATGCGCATTGAGAATGATAAACAAAAAAAAGCTCTTTCCATCGATCGACAGGTTGAACCTGATATCATAACCATGATTATTTCTGAATTGACCATTATTGCATGTAAATTTTTGTAATTATCTGCATAGACTGGAGAGGAAGCAATAGACTATTTCAAAAGAACAAGCAAATCCCGTTTTCCATATGGGCTTTTTTAAATGCTCTATAAATACATACAATGAGATGCATCTCGGACCTGAGGGACAGAGAGAAAAAGACAAAGAACACAGGTAAACAGTGTTTTCAGGCCCATCTGCAGAGACACTCTTGGATTAAGAGGCCACCAGTGGCTACACACACGTCTCTGATCTTGGCTTCACAAGAGTGGAAAGACTGTTGGATGCTTGTTATAGTCACCCCTTACTGAGAAACACATGGACATACACAAACATACACACACACATAGAAGTGTGCAGTGTCTTTATCAATGTGTTTAGAGAATATACAACACACCACATGAAATGACCCTCACTCCATTCGAGGGGCCGCACATACAAACATTATTTGATTAATCATAGAACAAGATGAAAGCGAGTTTCGGAGAGCGGATGAGTGAGGAGCTGCCTATTAGACATATTGCTTTACATAAATCTCATCGAAATGGACAACACTCAACATCTCCATCAGTGACTCACAGCTACCCAAACCACTCGCCGCCCATCCTGCTTTGATCTCAGGCGCTCACTTATCATCCTCTGTACCTTAGAGAATTATTGTTTTCTTGCCCAAGAAGCAATCATTAAAACCAAGAAAATGCAGGGCAGGCCATTCAGGGCACATGCCCCAGCACATGAACCCCCTCTCAAAAACAAAACACAATGGACCAACTTTTGTTCACCAACTCCAACAAAACACATTTCCAGCTTTCACCGGCAACTAAACCTGGGGATCATCAGCATAAAGATGAAAAGAAACATTATGCTTTCAAATAATCCTCCCAAGCAGAATATAAACTCAACAGAATGGGCCCAGTATCAAACCCCGGGGTACTCCACTAACCGAGGAAAAGGAAAACTTACCAAAAGCTACAGCAAAAGACCTGTCATTAAGATAAGAACTAAAACGTTGTAAGGACCTTCTGTTCAAAAGTTTGGAAATGTGCAAATGGACAATTCTCTCATGCTCACCAAAGCTGCATTTATTTGATCAAAAATACTACAGAGACAGTAACAATGTGAAATATTATTGCAATTTAAAATAATGTGAACGTGATGAAAAAGCTGGATTTTAAGCAGCCATTGCTCCAGTCTTCAGTGTCCCGTGATCCTTATGAACCTTTTATTATCATCAGTTTTTTAAATAATTTGTGCTGCTTAATATTGTCATTATAACCAGCATAATTACATTTTTTAAAGATTTTTAATGAATGGAAAGTTCAAAATGAAGTTTATTTGAAATAGGAATAAATGGTAACAATAAAAATATATTTATTAATTCAAATATTAATACAAAAATTTCACTGACCCCAACATTTTTAACAATGTACATTACGTTATTAAATTATAGTGATTTGAAATGTATACACTTTAAGGGAGAGTTAGATAACGACAAAGGTAATATTGGCTATCAACCATTATAGTGCATCCGGAAAGTATTCACAGTGCTTCACTTTTTTCATATGAATGTTACAGTCTTATTCCAAAATGGATTAAATTTATTATTTTCTCAAAATTCTATAGGCAATACCCCATAATTAAAATGTAAAAGAAGTTTGTTTGAAATCTTAGCAAATATATATATAAAAAAATAATAATAATAATTATAAGTACAACCTTTGCTCAAGACTTTGTTGAAGCACCTTTGGCACCAATTGCAGCCTCAAATCTTTTTGAGTATGATGCTACAAGCTTGACACACCTATTGTTGGCCATTTTCTCCCATTGTTCTTTGCAGGGCCTCTCAAGCTTCATCAGGTTGGATGGGGAGCGTCTGTGCACAGCCATTTTCAGATCTCTCCAGAGAGGTTCAATTGGGTTCAAGTGTGGGCTCTGGCTGGACCACTCAAGGACATTCACAGAGTTGTCCTGGAGCCACTCCTTTGTTATCTGGCGGTCATTGTTCTGGTGGAAGATTAACCTTTGCCCCCGTCTGATGTCCAGAGCACTCTGGAGGAGGTTTTAATCAAGGATGCGTCTGTACATTGCTGCATTAATCTTTCCCTCAATCCTGATTAGTCTCCCAGTTCCTGCAGCTGACAAACACCCCCACCGCATGATGCTTCCACCACCGCTTCACTTTAGGGACGGTATTGGCCAGGCGATGAGTGGTGCCTGGTTTCCTCCAGACATGACACATGCTATTCAGTCCAATAACTTTGATCTTTGTTTCATCAGACCAAAGAATTTTATTTATCATGGTCTGAGAGTCCTTCAGGTGCTTTTTGGCAAACTCCAGGTTGGCTGCCATGTGCCTTTTACTGAGGAGTGGTTTCCGCCTGGCCACTTTACCATACAGGACTGATTGGTAAAGTGCTACAGAGATGCTTGTTCTTCTGGAAGTTTCTCTTCTCTCCACAGAGAACTGCTGGAGCTCTGTCAGAGTGACCATCAGGTTCTTGGTCACCTCCCTGACTAAGGCCCTTCTCCCCTGATTGCTCAGTTTATGGATGATGGAGGCCACTGTGCTAACTGGGACCTTCAAAGCTGCAGAAATTTGTCTGTACCCTTCCCTAGATCTGTGCTTCAATACAATCCTGTCTTGGAGGTCTACAGACAATTCCCTGGACTTCATGACTTGGTTTGCACTCTGACATGCACTGTGTGGGACCTTATATAGATGGGTGTGTGTCTTTCTAAATCATGTCCAATCATTTAAATTTACCACAGACGGACTCCAGTCAAGTTGTATTCATCTCAGTTGTATTGTATCAAGTTAAAACATCTCAATGATGATCAGTGGAAACAGGATGCACCTGAGCTCAATTTTGAGTGTAATTGCAAAGGCTCTGAATAGAGGGAATGCATCAAAGTCACTTTCCCGCCGTAAGACGCCCCCTGCGCCGTAAGAGCTGCTGCGTGACTGGTGAGCCTGATTTTGACATGAATGATTATAACTGTCATTCATCACATTTTTCGTGTGAATCCTGCATGTATATGTGGATGGGTCAGTGTTCTGAAGCGTGCAGTGGTGGTAATATACCTTATATTCACTAAAAGCTGTCACTCATTCAATAAACGCAATCTCATAAAGTTCCGCAGTGGCGTTGGTATACAATGAATCTCTTATTTTAACAATGTCTGCACTTACAGAGGATTGAAGCGCGTTTAACTGAACTCAGCGCCTGGACAAACACTCGAGCGGTGAGGGGATTCCAAATTCAACACCTGTGATTGGCCAATTCCGTTGTAGATATCTACAAACATGTCTGTGATTGGCTTCATTACTCACCGAGGTGAAAACACATTAGAAATGTAATCATTTGACGAGTGCAAATACAGATACACACTAGATCTTTTGCTGGCTCCTTTTTGCTGATAATATGCAATTATTGCAAATTCTTACAGAGGATTATAGATCATAGACAAGCAGTTATGGGCAGCTTTTCACTCTAAAAGCAGAAGCAGCAGCAGGTGGCAGTGGTTTGAGTGAGAAAATTACACGTTATTATCAAGTCCGTCTCAAGCTCAGAACAACGATGTCCATTGGGTCCGTGGACAAGCCTCCCCCTACCCCCTCCTCTGGCGCCGGGCCTGGTTTTGTGTGTTTTCGCTGCATTCATGCTGTAAACCAATGCTGCCTCTCAGTCTTTTTGCCACTCAGCGGGGCGTAATCACAGTCGCTCCAGCTGACGATGACGTCACGTGCATTCCCTCTATACGTACAGCATGTATTTTTTTTTCCTTATTTTAATTTTTATACATTTGCAAAGATTTTGAAAAAATTTCTTTCACATTGTCATTGTGGGGTATTGTTTATAGAATTGTGTAGGAACAAAAATGAATTCAATTAATTTTGATTTAGCCTGTAGCAAAACAAAATGTGGAAAAAATCAAGCGCTGTAAATAGTTTACGGATGCACGTTATATAGCATTCCTTAATTTAAACACATCTTGGTAAAATTAAAGTGTTGTGGATAGACTTGTATTGTATTTTTTATTGAGAGTATGCACGGAATCAACTGATCTCCAAGGTGTCTGCTCATCAAATGCTAGATATCGAATTTCAGTGCTATGCAGCTATGACCAACAAGAAATGGAGCTTGAGTGATCGACTGGAATTCAACAATAGTTTAGGCAGACCGCTGATCACTAAACAATATCAGCTGACGTTAAGCTGATTTGTTACGCCACCTACTCTAATGAACTGCCCATTGAAATGCATGTTCCTCAGACTGTCACACAGACATTTACACCCACCTCCACCCCTTCACCTCCTAGCATCTTCATAATACAGCATTGAATTTCTGTGTAGAATCTCTATTTATATAATCATTACATCTCCTTTTGTAACATATGCTAAGAAACATTTGGTTATTATTAAGGCATGGGGGATTTGCGTCTCAAGGATGTATCTCAAGATGTCTAGTATGGCAGCTTGAGCACCCTGGAGCTTAAGCCTTTTGCGAAATCCAAATAATTGTCAATACATTTCATTCTCAAAGTGGTCCTGACTATATTATGAATTGCCTGTAAAGCATTTAGTCTTTCAGGCATTTTATGCAAATCAGAATCCCAGCAATTAAGATTTGACCTTTAAAGTGTTAATATAAACTATCAGAGCTTGATGACGAACCGTTCAGTTCAAATTATATCTTAACAGTTTGAGCATTGTACATTGTAAGGATGTTTGAACTGTTTCACATATAGTAACTTGGATCCAGCCCTAATGAATTGTTTAATTGCTGCAGCTGGGCATCCAGAAGAACACCCAATCAAAAAACTAGAAAACAGGCGTCTTGAAAGGTCATGAGAGAGGAATTACAGAAGTTATGTTTTTCTTTTTCTTTTTCATGGATAAAGAATCTAGTTGGGGAAAAGTTTAATTGTTGTGTAGCTTTGGGAAAAGAGAGAGGGAGACACAAAGAAAAAGAGACAGAGATTTGGCAGACTTCCAAGAAGGAAGCAAGCAAATCACTCTTCTGCATAACCTGCAATAAAACAATGAGATGGGAACGAAGTTAGTGACAGCTACTATAGCAAACTAATTGTGTAGAGCTTTTCCCTTTTATCCTCCTCCAGGCTAATTCAAACTCTTTCTCCAATGTTCTGGCAGATGAGACTCTATTCGTGTTTGCCCACGGTGCTACACTGGTGCTGATGCTGCTATAAGTGACAGATCGCTTTCTTTCTCAAAGACACAAAATGTAAACTTAATCTAAAACTGATTATGATGTTCCTTTAGAGTGAATATAATAGATAGTACATTAGGTATTTCTCTCAATAATGTACACACAGCACCCCATATTGACAGAAAAACTCATAATTGTTGACATTTTTGCAGATGTATTAAAAAGGAAAAACTGAAATATCACATGGTCCTAAGTATTCAGACCCTTTGCTGTGACACTCATATATTTTCTTCGGGTGCAGTCCATTTCTTCTGATGATCTTTGACATACACCTTTATTTGAGTCCAGCTGTGTTTGATTATACTGATTGGACTTGATTAGGAAAGCCACACTCCTAATACTTTCTGTAATCACTGTATTAGAAAGGCTTTGCAACGCTGGAGAGATGCAACTTGGAATGGCTGAAAATGGACATTGTTTGTTCATGCGGCATCTTCGCTTTATTTTTCTTGACACATTATTTTGCTTCGCTTCAGCTTCGATAAAAAGAGACCTCCACTCTTGCATTACGTGATTGTGCATTTTGGGGGCAGAGCAATAAAAGGAGGGGGTCTATTTGTTTGTTTGAGCTTAGGCAACTGCATCTTTAAATGGTTTTATGAAAGGTAAGAAATGCCCCTGAAAATCTATTGCAGGCAGCCTAATGTATTTTTTTCTCTCTGACAGACACACTCATACTATTACACTATACCAACAGAGAGTATGATTTCAAGTTTGTTGTCCTGCACCTGAATCAGTTGTTTGGTGCATTTGTGGCTGTCAATCAAAATGAAACATGCACAAGATGTTCAGCACTGTGAAATTCTAATCGTATCACTAACCCATTAAAAATGCATGATATGATCCTGGGCTTTAGAGTTTTAGAGAGCTGACCCTGTTTTTTTGTGTGTGTGTGTTTTTTTGCCCACATAGAAGTTAAAATTGCTGTCATCGACACAAGTAAGCTTTCCACAGACAGGATTTGCATATACATAAGATATTGCACATTTTACACAAACCCCCTCTAATTGGATATTTATTGTGCTCAGACTTTCAACTTTTCAATCAAAGGCTCAATTTGCAATTGAATAAATTGTGCATTGGAAACATCCATAATTCAAAATCCAAATATGCACAAAGATTTGAGACTAGAGATTCATTTAAATTAAAATATTTTTTGTACTGTACTTGCAGAATATAATCTTGTTAATTTATTTAGTAATGTTTTCATGCAGATTAGTAATAAATAATAATAATAATAAATTATGCTGAAAAGATCTTTTGAGGAACATTCTGAAAATATCTTAGTAACAAAAAATACACAAAAATAGTAATTATTATTTATATTAATATAAATTAATATGTATTATTACAGGTCATTCTCAAATAATTAGCATATTGTGATAAAGTTAATTATTTTCCATAATGTAATGATAAAAATTTAACTTTCATATATTTTAGATTCATTGCGCACCAACTGAAATATTTCAGGTCTTTTATTGTTTTAATACTGATGATTTTGGCACACAGCTCATGAAAACCCAAAATTCCTATCTCAAATTAGCATATTTCATCCGACCAATAAAAGAAAAGTGTTTTTAATACAAAAAAAAGTCAACCTTCAAATAATTATGTTCAGTTATGCACTCAATACTTGGTCGGGAAAAATAATGACCTTAATCACAATATGCTTTTTTTTTTTTTTTGAGAAGGACCTGTATATTCATAGTTATTAAACAAATATTGGTGGATTACATTCTTACATTCTTTAACATGCTAAGCCTGCTGTAAAGCCTTTGGTGTTTGATGGGCTTTGGGGAATGGTGTAAGTTTCATTGCAAACTAACGGTTTTGACTCTTGGCACCAAAATGTCTGAACAGTTTAATAAAAGCCCCCTTGCAGCAATTACAGGTGTGATCAACAGACTCCCAGGCTCCCTCAATCTCAATCAATGTTGCTGTGCTCTAATTGTTCCAGGGGCTCTTGTAGCAGCAGTTACAGGTGCAAATCTATTGGCTTTGACAGAACACAGCCTCAAAAATATCCCCAACGTATTCCTGCACCCCTCAGGCAGGATTCAAGAGCTTTTTTCTTTTGCCCACACTTTTCTCTCAAAGTCACGTCTACAAAATAGATCCCGGGTTATTGAACACGGTCAGAGATTTGAGAATTAATAAAACACCAAGAAAAACTATTGCCTTTCAATTTCATAGTTCCACTGTTTTATAATTCATGATATGCTATCGAAATGTGCCAACCTCAGAAAGAGATGGACATGGGGTGGCATTGGACTCTGATCCAACTATACATATTTCAGGGATTTGCCGGAAAAATATGGTTTAAGTTACATATGACAAGTTATCCATCTAAGAGCTTCTTTTTTTGTTTTGTTGGACTTTTTTAATCTAAGTTTTAAAGTGCTTATGAAAGTTTTATGTGCTGCCTTCCGCCTGACTTTGAAGTGTATCCTCTACCTGACTTATATGTATTTTTTATTGTATCCTAAACCCTGACTTTTATAGATGCTTTCCCATTATATCATCTCACTGTTTCTTGCCGTCTGATACAGCCATTTATTAAGTGAAATAAATGTTTCTGTTTTCTGCCACAGTCTGTTCACCCAAACAGTGAAATCTACCAAATTATATATTTATTCCACTTGATATTACAGAATGTGAATTTTACTTAACAGAAAAAAAGTTAAGTGAACTAGTTTCCTGCATGCTTTGCGTCAGACTGCATATAAGAAGAACAAATATTGAAATGAAGTGTTTTTGCACAAAATGAATATAGGGAGAGATACATTTTAATATTCTGTTATGTTGGGATTTAGAGGGGTTTCTGTTTTGGTTCTGTTTTGGGGTTACCACTGTGGTAAACAGTAGAGCCTGCATTTCGATCGAGGATGCACTGCAAAATTTAAAGACTAGGCCAGTTTAATAAACAGATCAAAATAGCGTGAGAGTGCAATCCCATAAAAGATGGAAGTAGCAATTTCTGGAAGCTGAAATAAATTCCATTATAACCAGTGCTGTGAACCAAGAGCAGCACAGATTAGTGTATTTTGGGGGTTGGTGGTAAATAGCGCAAACCTTAGTAAATAACCTTGCATGATTCAGTTAAACACTCTCCTCCCATAAATTTTGTTTCTGAAAGGGGAACTCCTACAAATGCTTATCCAATAACGTCAGCCACAAAAATAACTGTCCACATCATTTCAGCACTCATTTTTCACTGCGTATCTTCAGTAAATCCTGACTATTTTTAACGCCAAAACAGGGTGTGCACTGGTGCAAGCTACAGCATGTAAATGTATGATGATGGTCTCTCTGTTAATTATATTAGCATATACAAGTGCTAATACTAATGCTAGCTAGCCGTTCGTTGTGAAATTTGGGGTGTAACGATACACAGAAGTCACATTTCGGTACATATCTCAGTTTTGTGGTCATGGTTGGATACGAGTGTGGCACAACAGGAAAAATGATAGGTAGGTGGTACAGTACAGCCTGCTTTGGTACATTAAGCAGAATAAACATTAACAAAACAATCAGTAAACAAAATGCACTCGCAAAAGAGCATTTGGTCAGTTACAAAACTGAAAAGAATATATTGTGTTATAAAAAATAAAAATAAATGATCCTTGTTCAGAGATTAGTTTTCTTCTCATATGTACAATGGCAGATGGACAAAGTTCAATATTAAGCTTTTTTAAGAAATCACAGAAAGATGAGCGAGATAGAGAAAAAGTGCCATCTACATCGGAGTCTACTTCAGGGAACAGTCCCTGGAGTGATACACGTGGGCGTTTCTGGACTTATACCTATGCGTGTGTTATTCCCGGCAGGTCTAAATGCAGAGATGAGACCGCGCCTGCCCGGAGACGGACCTCTGGGGACGTTCAAGGAGTATGTGGACTGGGTACCCTTCTTAACGGTTTCCCATTCACCATCTGCAAGAGTGAGAAGGAAATACCGCATATTCCACCACCACTAGCCCAGCGACAGACCAGCCTGAACACACCGTAGCTGCGGAGCCAGAGCCACCACAATACTAGCACCAGTAATTGGACCTTAGCTAAGGATCATCCTGTAGCCAGACAAATCCTCTAAAATCCAAATCCATGAGCCAGGCGACAACATCAGTTGTTCTCACCCTGCCTTTCACTCCCATTTCCTCTGCCTGTTTCTGATCAGCCAAGAGGGTCATTCCTGAGATATGTATCTGTTCTGTAGCAACATCCTTCAGCCCTGGAGTTTCAACCCATTAGCTCTGCCTAGAACATCCTTTTCCATTACTACACCACGGCTTCTCGCCATCTTGGCTCCACTTGGGACCGTCATCCCTTCGGCTCCACCGAACTTCCCAGTCCTTGGTCAGTTGTCGCACTGCTGTCACCATGGACTTATGGTACTTTATCTGTTATATGTCGCTGTGTCTCCAGCCTGCCCCCCAGGACCTTCTGTGTTGCCCAGTCCTTTCAGTTCTCCACCAATAACAGCTCCATCTCCGTACATCGTCCACCTGGTTCCAGCTGCCAAGACTCCACCATGGCTCCTCCCACCTTCATGTCCACCTTGGTTCTGGTACTGTGTCTTTGCACCACATCCCTTTCCTGCCCCCTCCTGCCCTCCTCCATTGGACTTTTTGTATTATTGATGAGGCTTGAGGATGTGCCCCCTTGATGGGGGAGATGCTACGGGTTACTGGGTTTTCTGTTTTGGTAGAGTTTGTTATATTTTGTTTGGTTATATGTGTCTTAAGCCCTATTCACACGGGATTAGTATTATCTGGGGACCTCTGGTGATTTGTAATAATTGCAAAGAATGTCTGTGATCTTCATCCTTTGCGAATCGGCCATGTCTGTAATTTGTAAAGTAAAAATTCCCCCGCAAATTACCTACCATATTTTGCCGAACACCGCAGCCCTGTGATAATATTAGTCCCGTGCGAATCGGCATCTCTGTGATTTGGCCAGGATTATAGGTGGATCGTATTTAAATTTTGCTAGGTTTTTGTTTCCTGTGCGTATTTCTATCTTTATCTTTCACGAAGAATGGAGGCTGCATTCATAATGTGCACCGTAATGAATTCCTGTGTGGCCAAACGGATTACTTTCACTTTGTAATGATTACCAATTGGGAGCAAATTGCTTGAATGGTGTGTTTAATATTAATATCAATGCTATTTTTTATGAAAAACATAACAAGCGAACAGTACAATGACAAGCTTGCCTAAATGGGCACTTTTACATTTAGCTTTGAAACTGAATCTTCCGCTGTATATTGTCAGCTTCCCACTCGTGATAAATGAAATTGACTCCTGCCGCTGGTCTGTGCTCAGTTCAGTTTTTAATTGTAGCGTCTGTTCTCTTTGCTTATCCCGTGCAAATATGCCACGCAAAATTCAGATGTGGGGGAGTAATTTCTAAATTACGGATGTCCCTAGATAACACCAATCCCGTGCGAATAGGGCTTTAGTTTTCAGTTAGTTTCTGTGGTTCATTGTTTGATTATCAGTTACACCGGTTGTTCATTGTTGATTGGTTTGTTCTGTGTATTTAACCTCTGTCTTTCAGTTTTATTGTCGGTTCTCGTAATGGTGTCAGGGCTGGCCCAAGGCATAAGCGAACTAAGTGGCTGCGCAGGGCCCCTTTGGCCACCAGGGGGCCCCCAAGAGCACTTGAAATGACTTCTTGCTGCCGCTGAATGTTCCTTTATGTTTGAAATCACAAAATGGCCTTAAAACAATTACTAAATAAACTGCAAAATGTTATGTTTTCTAATATTTGTACAGGTTGATTCTGACAGCGCTGCACGAGCTCGCCACGCCATTGACTGGACTAGCTTGTTCGTCAGGGTTCAAAGTCCACAGTGCGAGAAAAAAATTGGGCTGAAAGGCGCTACTCTTCAGTTGCCCGCTAACCTTTTTATGAATGGATGGATTTGAGAATGCTTTGGTTTAGTGCAAATATCTTATTTGACATGCTGCATGTTTTGGGTGGAGTACAGCATAGCTTCCAGTTTCTGTTCACAATGCTATAGTTTGAGTCGCACAAAATTATCTTCTTTTTTGGGGGGGAATGCAAATACGTTCTTCCCAAAAAGCCTTTCCAAATTCATTATAAGAATCATGTATAAATATGTTGTTGTCAACAAATAGAAGTACTAATGTCTTTCTGCGTGAATTTCCGCCAAAATAAAACCTCTGCTTAATGTTTGAAAGAAATTCACCAACATTTCTTGTTTTAAAAAAGTCTCTTATGCTCACTAAAGGCTGCATTTATTTGATCAAAACTAAAGTGAAAAAAGGTATATTGTGAAATATTATTGCAATTTAAAATAGCGGTTTTTTATGATAACTAATATATATATATATATATATATATATATATATATATATATATATATATATATATATATATATATATATATATATATATATATATATATATATATATATATATATATATAAAACTAGTATATATATATAATGTGTGATCAAAGCTGAATTTTCAGCATCATTACAGCAGTTTTCACTGTCACATGATCCTTCACAAATTATTCTCATGATGATTCGCTGCTCAAAAAACATTTATTTTTTATTATCATGTTTAAAACAGTTGTGTAAACATCTTTTTTATGATTCTTTGCAAGCTTTCTATTTTAGTTAAATGCTGTTCTTTTGAACTTTCTATTCATCAAAGAATCCTGGGGTAAAGAATTGTGAGCATATTTAGCAGGAGACTTCTAAAAAAAAAAAAAAACACACACATTTTTTAATCGTACATTTCCCAGTCTGAACTGTACTGTAAGACTTTGAATATTAAAGTGCAAATGAACACCTGAGCACTCTTGTGGGTTTGCTACTTTTACAATTAAAAACCATATAAGGGTAAAAACATTACAGACAGACATGATGTAGCCTAAGCAACACAGCTACAACTAATAAAATTGATAATAGGTGTGCGATTATTATCAAGAATTGACAATAGCCAATCGGTACCGAGGGGCCCCCAAATAAAATTCTGCTTAGGGCCCCATGAAGGCTTGGGCTGGCTCTGGACGGTGTACTCAGTTGTTTTGTTCACATTTTCTAAGTGAGGGTTGTTCTGAGTTCTTTGTTAAATAAAACATATACTGCTGCTCTTGCGGAAACCATTTCACCAAGCGCAACATGTTCCTGCATCATCAACTTTGTTGATCCTAGAGTAACATTCCAATCACCCAATCAGATTTGAGGGACAAGATACAGTTTATGCGTTATAGTTGCTGTAAGTAATTTTTGTAAAAAATATATTTTTTACATATTTGTTAAACCTGTCATTATGCCCTAACAGTAGAATATCAGACAGATAATCTGTAAAAATAAATAAAAATAAAGCTCCTCTGGTTCCTCCCAGTGGTCCTATATTGCCATTTGCAGAAATACACCGCTCCCGGTAAGAAACAACCAATCAGAGCCAGGAGGAGTGTCTTAGCAGTGTCAATCATGCTCGTGCGTGCTGATCACACCCCTCTCTCATGCATAGTGCGAACAGTCAAGCGTTCAAATTCAAGATTACCGGTGTGCCGCAGCTTTGCTTATGGCAGACAAGCAATCCAAATTGACTATTCCTTGAGTGGCAGCTGCTCATAAAATAAAGACGGACAAACAGAAAAGACAGATGAAGATGATAAAAAAGACAAAAAGAAAGAATTAGATAGAGCCCGAAATAAAACGGGTATATTGGAGCGGCTTTTCCAAGGTGAAGGGAACTACGTGTCCTGAAAGGATTAAAAACCGATGCAGAGTTAGTCACATTTCTGCTTGACACGTATCCCTGCTTGATTTGTTTAATTTTTTAATAACTACACAACTAAGATAAGTTATTTTCTTAGCTCCTCGAAGTCGCTGTGGTTGTGATTTCCTCGTCGGAGCCCATTGACTCAGTGTCAAAACTCTAGCCACATAACAAACAAATGTAATTCACTGGCTTGTCATGCTGATTATATAATGTACTGGCAAACCTTATTTAGCGTTATATAATGATAGAATAATGACTTACTGTAACATTAGTTACCGTTATATTACCTTACTAGCTATTTATTACTTATAGAAATAGTGCAACATCATATAGTTACATTACATTTATTGCAAAATACGTAATTTTTTGAGGACCAAGTTTTTAGTCAAAGTATGGGAAGGCCTTAGTCAATGTAAATCACATTGTTGATGTTTCGTCCGTACCAGTGAATGTGGTATAACGGTTTGCTTGATGGAGGAGGAGCTGTGGAGGGAGGGCTGTAACGCAGCAGAGAGCAAGGGGGAGTGACCTGTGAGTTGTGCTTGTTCAAATTTTATAAATAAGTCAACGTTTTTCTAAAAACCTACTGCAGGTTTAACTTACAGTTAGGTTTAGGTTACAAACAGGCTAGCCGCTTCTACATCAGTGCTATTCACCTATAATTTCCCTCTGATTTTAAGGATAACTTATGAGTAGGGTTTAGGGGTAGTTATATGGTTAGAACTACATTTTCGGACAGGAATAATGTTAACCATAGAACCTGTCTCATTTGAAGTTCCAGTACCTTTCAATGAAAGGTTAGATTTTTGCCTTTTTTATTTTATAAATAAAACATCAAAAGGATTAACAATGCAGATTTATTTTTTACAGCCATCTTTGATCATATTTAACAAGGGGACAAACACGTTTTTACACCACTGTATTGCTATGAGAGGTACATGACATTTATTACAATGGGTTAATCTGAAGATTGGTTTAAGTTCACTTGAATTAAGTTATTTTTTAAAGCCTAATAAATATTGCAGTTGATAGCTTTTCAAATATACTGTAATGTTAAATTGTCTATCGTTAATGTTTTTAAAAAATCTTTTTTATAAAGAGATCAGTAGAAGTATTAGTATCAGCCTACATTCACAAAAGTATATTTATAACAAATCTTGCATTTATTTCTATTGAACAAACTGGCTTACAAAGCAACAGTCTTACTTCCAATGGTCGGTGTGGGCTCCAGCACAGTGGCCATTAATTAAAACCATGCAGTCTGTAGATGTGCCTCTGTGTGATGCAATAAAACATGTTTATGGTGTACTGCCGCCTGCCTTCCCTTTCCTCTTTTCAGCATTGTGACAAAGTGCACTTAGCTTAGACAGAGTGTTAATCTTGTGCTCAGACAGCTCAGAGGACTATGATCAGGTAGGCCAAGGCTCTTTAAACTCACCGTGACTACCATCGATCTTTGTCTTTCTACCCAGGGCTAGCTGGTTGGTTACATAGAGCCAGAAATTAGCCTAGACATAGACAAGATCAAATGGCCATGACTGGGACTCCCGGTACCTGATCTAACAGACTCTCTGGAGAAAGCAGGCGCCTCTCGTTCAATAACGGGTTTCTCAGATGCGTAGGAAGGCTGTGAGTACTGATCATTGTGCCCGTGTGATGTTTTGCTTTGTTGTTCTTGCTTTTATGTCTACAAAATTCATCCTTGTCTTCATCACCTTCACAGCACACAGATTAAGACAAAGTCAACATTTTGTGAGGATCAGGTGACGAAAGAGCCTTTGAAGCCATTGTTGGCCGAGCGGAGCTGTGTTCTGGAATCCCTAGAGGTCACCTTTGTGCAAGTAGCCTCCTTAAATCCTATTGGTCCATCTCCAGCTCTTTAGTTCTCCATTTATTTGCATTGCAGAGAGGCACAGGTGTTGCTTTTAGATTACGCCGAGCGTCTGTTGGAGTGGGGAAACGGTGTAATCAGGTTAGCCGAAAAAGAGACGTGATTCTCTTCACCGTTACAGCTATTGCAAAGATTGACTCACTTTTTCCTAATAACAGGTCAGACGAAGTGCTGTCTCCGGCAAAAGACTGGAGGTGAACGGCTACCAGCGTCCACACATGCGCCACTGGTCTGAGCGGCCAGTCTCCCAACGGCCACGCTCGCATTTGGCCGGCATTATGGAGCATCTGCCATCAACTCCAGATTCATTTAGCAGTTCCCCTCAGTGACCATCAACACTGTCTGGATGTGTTATAGTCTTCCAAACACACAAGCACAATGCCTGTCGAATCAGTGGCTCTTACTTTATTGAAAATCGCCTTTAAAACCAGCATGCAGTTTCACTGGAGTGTGTACAAGACTGATTGTGCATATATCAGAAGCTTTTTATTGGAGTCAGGAGAGTGACTGTTCTTGATATAACCGTTTTTTTTCTGCCTGCAAAGGTAATCAGTCTGAGAAATGAAGGTACAGTAGTTTAATTGTGTTATCATGCACAAAAGCAGACCTGAGGAAATTGCATGTGTTTTAATGCTAATGCAATAACATTAAATGATGTTAAACATTACAAAGTCATCCCTGTTAGAGGAAAAATGCTTAAACTAGTCTAATCTGGATTGCTAGCTTTAAAGGTAGGGTAGGTAAGAATTGGTTAAAAAACTTTTTCTCCAAATGTGTTTAAACTTTCTTTATATATCAATACATAATAAAAATGTAAGTACTGTGAGAAAGTAAGTATAAAATTTGAGTGTCTGTAGACCTCTCACGACTGTTTTAAAGACAGCTCATTTTTCCATTCACTCCACCTTCTCCCTTCTGGGCTCTTTCCAAAGCCACGCCCCCAAAACACCACTCAGCTGAAGATGCATTATTTAACTCAGACGAGTATGTAGTGACATCATGTCAGAATCACATCATGTAATAAAAAATCTAACTTTATCAGTATGAATATTAACAAATAAGATGTATTTTAGTATTCACCATCAATCTAGAATACCGATACTGGTAAAGTTTAAAATATATTTGCTTGATTCAGTAACAAGCTAGTTATATTTATAAGGCAAAACTAAAAACGGGTTGCATGAATTAAGGTGAATTTTGTGTAAGGTTCATAACATATACAGTGTTTTGCATGTAAGAGTTTCCATGATGAAAGCATTGTTGATTAGTAGTAGCTAAAGCTAACTTAGTTCTAAAAAAAGTTCCAGGATGCGGTGTACTAGCTTTTACAAATGCATTTTGTTATCTAAAGTTGAATTTTGCGAAATCCAACACGACAGCGATCAACTTGAGCTAAGCATATTGAGTATTTATCTTCTCTACTAATGGCTCAGTAAGTGTGTAACATTGTAACTTTATGCTAAGTAATGTTATGTTAGCTATATGAAGCAGCTACATGTGCTAGTGATACATGCTTCATGAAAACATAAACCAAAAAAATGTATAATCAAAATGAAAGATTACCTGTCCAGTAGAAATACAGCCAGCAAGGAGTCGTTTTTCAGCCCCTTGAGGTCCCTCATTTCTCGCCATCGTTGGAAAGCCATGCCGATATTTACTCGCTTTTGATTTCTTTGTTTATCCAAAAACTTTTTGTGCATTGCCTTTTCTTGTACTGTCTTCCTTTTTTGTATTGTTTGCCTTCGCTGACTGCAAAACCCAGCACTGTGAATTTTGAATGCCTTTGCTCTTCCTAGGGCCGGGGTGCACGCATACGGGCAGATCCTGTAGCGAAAGCGGTGGTAGCCATGGTAGTGAGAGAGAGTGACAGTCGCCCAAGCCAAACGCTTGTTTTGTCCCGAACAAAAATAATGAGCGGTGTTTATTGCAGATTAAAAAGTCTAGAGTCACTCAATTTTTATAATCTCTTTTTTTCACAATACTTACATTTTACTTATCTATTGACATAAAGAAAGTTTAAACAAATTATGACAAAACTGTTTTAGGTCATTCTAACCTACCCTACCTTTAAGATGAATTCCTTGCATGACCAGACCCCATCTAAAACTGGCCAAAACGACCAGTATGGACAGGCTGGGAGACCAAATAAGACTGGCAAACCAGCTTAGGCTTTTCTTTCTGAGCAGGGATATACTATAGTCCTCACAGACAACCAATCTCTCAGAAATGAATATTCTGTCATTTACTCACCTTCATGTCATGTCACATGCCTGTCCTGTCTTGTGTGCACATGTGGGTTTTGTCATGTCTTGCATGTGCTCCTGTCATTGTCTGATCCCTCCCCCTTGTTATCTGATTAGTGTTGATTTCTCCCACCTGTTCCCTCTTGATTTCTTCCCTTTATAAGCTCCTTGTGTTTGTCAGTCTGTGTTGGATCCTTGTGTAATGTCTGCGTCTTCCGTCCTCCGTCCTCCCCGTGATTCTGTTGGTTTGTTTAAGTTTATATGTTATTATTCTATTATGTGTTTTTCCCCCTCGTGGGTTTTGTTTTGAGTTTGTTTTATTTGTTATAAATAAATATATTATTTTCTGCACTTGAGTCCTCGCACCATTTTCCCTTGTCTGTGACGTGACAGAAGGATCCAACCATACAATGAGGACTCAGCAGAGAAGTTCTCCCTCGGTGCCAGTCCCGGGGGTCCCGAGTCCAGACATGGCCTGGAGGGCCGTAATGGGAGGGTTTGTGGTGGCAGTCCTGCATGCTTGGGAAAAGCACAGGGTGTCATCCAGCACTCTGGTGGTCCCAGTTCCGGTGGATCGTGCGCCGGTGGTCCCTGTGCCGGTGGATCATGTTCCGGTGGTCCCTGTGCCGGTGGATCGTGCTCCGGTGGTCCCTGTGCCGGTGGATCGTGCTCCGGTGGTCCCTGTGCCGGTGGATCGTGTTCCGGTGGTCCCTGTGCCGGTGGATCGTGTTCCGGTGGTCCCTGTGCCGGTGGATCGTGTTCCGGTGGTCCCTGTGCTGGTGGATCGTGTTCCGGTGGTCCCTGTGCCGGTGGACTCCGTTCCGGTGGTCCCGAGTCCGGAAACGGCCTGGAGGGCTGTGATGGGATGCTTTGTGGTGGCAGTCCTGCATGCGTGGAAGGAGCACAGGGCTTTATCCGAAGCCCCGGAGGCAGTTCCGGTGGTCCCAGTTCCGGTGGATCGTGTGCCGGTGGTCTCAGTTCCGGTGGATCGTGTTCCGGTGGTCCCTGTGCCGGTGGATCGTGTTCCGGTGGTCCCAGTTCCGGCAGATCATGTTCTGGTGGTCCCAATGCCAGCAGATCGTATTCCGGTGGTCCCAGTGCCGGTGGATACTGCTGGACTGGAGAAGTTTCCCCAACGCCCTGCCTGCGCCGCTGAGGCGCCCTGCTCTCCCTGCGCCGCTGAGGCGCCCTGCTCTCCCTGCGCCCCTGAGGCGCCCAGCTCTCCCTGCGCCCCTGAGGCGCCCAGCTCTCCCTGCGCCCCTGAGCAGTCCTGCTCTCCCTGCGCCCCTGAGCAGTCCTGCTCTCCGTGCGCCGCTGAGGCGTCCTGCTCTCCGTGCGCCGCTGAGGCGTCCTGCTCTCCGTGCGCCGCTGAGGCGTCCTGCTCTCCGTGCGCCGCTGAGGCGTCCTGCTCTCCGTGCGCCGCTGAGGCGTCCTGCTCTCCGTGCGCCGCTGAGGCGTCCTGCTCTCCGTGCGCCGCTGAGGCGTCCTGCTCTCCGTGCGCCGCTGAGGCGTCCTGCTCTCCGTGCGCCGCTGAGGCGTCCTGCTCTCCGTGCGCCGCTGAGGCGTCCTGCTCTCCGTGCGCCGCTGAGGCGTCCTGCTCTCCGTGCGCCGCTGAGGCGTCCTGCTCTCCGTGCGCCGCTGAGGCGTCCTGCTCTCCGTGCGCCGCTGAGGCGTCCTGCTCTCCGTGCGCCGCTGAGGCGTCCTGCTCTCACCGCGCCGCTGAGGCGTCCTGCTCTCACCGCACCTCCCTGGCGCTCCCTGCACTGACCACACCACCCAGGAGTCCTGCTCTCACCGCGCCTCCCTGGCGCCCTGCTCTACCCATGCCGCCCTGGCCGCCTGAACTCTGCGGGCCGCCCCGGCCACCTGAACTCGGTGGGCCTCCCGACTTCGGCGGGCCGCCCTGGTCATTTGAACTTTGTGTGCCACCATGGCCTCCTGAACTTTTTGTTTTCCCCATGTTTCCCTTGTTGACCCCTCCCTTGTCTGTTCCTTCCTTGTTTGTTTCCCCTGTCCCGCCCTGGTCTGTCCCTCCCGTGCCGCCCTGGTCTGTCCCTCCCGTGCCGCCCTGGTCTGTCCCTCCCGTGCCGCCCTGGTCTGTCCCTCCCGTGCCCCCCTGGTCTGTCCCTCCCGTGCCCCCCTGGTCTGTCCCTCCCGTGCCCCCCTGGTCTGTCCCTCTCGTGCCCCCCTGGTCTGTCCCTCCCGTGCCCCCCTGGTCTGTCCCTCCCGTGCCCCCCTGGTCTGTCCCTCCCGTGCCCCCCTGGTCTGTCCCTCCCGTCCCGCCCTGGTCTGTCCCTCCCGTCCCGCCCTGGTCTGTCCCTCCCGTCCCGCCCTGGTCTGTCCCTCCCGTCCCGCCCTGGTCTGTCCCGCCCGTCCCTAGTGGAGCGTCTGGTAGCCGCTCCTTAAGGAGGGGGTAATGTCACATGCCTGTCCTGTCTTGTGTGCACATGTGGGTTTTGTCATGTCTTGCATGTGCTCCTGTCATTGTCTGATCCCTCCCCCTTGTTATCTGATTAGTGTTGATTTCTCCCACCTGTTCCCTCTTGATTTCTTCCCTTTATAAGCTCCTTGTGTTTGTCAGTCTGTGTTGGATCCTTGTGTAATGTCTGCGTCTTCCGTCCTCCGTCCTCCCCGTGATTCTGTTGGTTTGTTTAAGTTTATATGTTATTATTCTATTATGTGTTTTTCCCCCTCGTGGGTTTTGTTTTGAGTTTGTTTTATTTGTTATAAATAAATATATTATTTTCTGCACTTGAGTCCTCGCACCATTTTCCCTTGTCTGTGACGTGACATGTCATTACAAACAAGTGTGACATTCTTTCTTCTGTGGAACACAAGAGAACAGGTTTTGAAGTTCAAGCCGATCTTTTCCAAACTGAAGATGGGCCCCAATGAAAATAGTCTATAGTCTATGTCTTATGATGCCATATGATGCTTTTGTTTAAAGAACAGCCTGAAATGTAATTAATTACTGTAAATCTCGCTGGACAGTCACCATCCCCGTTCACTTTCATCGAATTCAAAAGCGTAGCTTGGACTGCTATAAAGAACTTTATTTTTGTTCAACAGATGAAAGGAAATTGTACAGTTTCAGGTAAATGACTTTTAATGCTATGTGGATCTCCTTTTAAAAAACAGGTTTGTCTTCATTGTTTGCATAGAAAAACTAAAGCAGGAACATATTTTGTGACATTTGGCTAGGCTTTATGTAGTTTGTAAAATTCCAAAAGCTTAATATTTAGACACGTTCTTTATGACTAAATCAACTGCAAACTACTTTCATCAAACACAAAAGAGAGAAAGTAAAGAATCAGGCAATATGTTAGAAATTTAATTATCTTCAATAAGCTACTGCTTGCTTATCTCACTTAGCTTTGCAGCTTATAGGTCTTAGTACCGCATATGCTTCCACATAGATTTCCTTGTGTATTCAAAATGACAAATCTTTGTTATCTTCCTTTTACCAAGTTAAAGTCTGACAGTAGACTAGGCTAATCCTTGTACTAAAGGATTCCTGGAGCTTGCTACTGTGCTAATCCCGGAGATAAGAGATGAGGTCGACCCTGAAGTGGTCATCCTTTTCCCTTTATGGAAGTAACTTTTTGTCCGGCTACATTTTATTTCGATGGCACACTTTAGACATTCTACTAACTATAACTTTGCAACTACATATCAACTACCAGCCAGAGTATTAGTAGCGGGGAGCGCGGGGCACAACCTAACGCGGGTTGTAACACGCACGGTTTAAAACTTTCCACACATGCCAGCATGACGAAACTTAGTGTATTTATCTATATCAACATTATTTACATTAAAAATGCCGCCAAAATAAATATCACTGAACATTTATTTAACCATAGAAAAAGTACATTTCTTACGTTTATTTTGCATCTCTGATTTTTGTGTTTATTTAAAATAAGACAAATCTGATATTACTGTAATCTTACATGTTATTTAACAGTTGAGATCGTTTTTTACACGATTTACGGTTTAAACCCGCACGGTCGCGCGGGTTGGGAATGTTGTAACACTGCGTTAAATTGAGCCCCTATTAGAACTATGCTATTATATTCTATACTTTTATGAATTCTATTGAGAAACCATGAGAAAAAGGGTGAATAAAGACTGAGAGTTAATGTTCAGAAATCATTCATAAGTATTCTGTTTTTAACTGCTGTATAGCTGTATTAGCGATGGGTGTGTTTGTTGTCTAACTCAAAAATGTGTATATTATTTTATTGACAAAATATTTTTATTTGTCTTGGATATTTTTTGATTATCAGACAGCATTTTAAGCTATCATTTGGTAATGTGCCACTCACATGTTACAATGTACCCCATCTATTGTCACATTTCACTTCCATTCTTTCGGAGTAAATCAAGAAATAAGTATACACTGTATTAATGAAACAAAACCACATAATTGTACTAGACGTGTGGAATTAATGTGGAAAAAAATAAATACTCTAAACCCCAAGTGGATTTTCACAAACTGAAACAGCCAAAGAGGGTTAGGTTGTGCCCCGATCCCCCCCTATACTTAGTAGACTATTAGGTTTTAGAGTTTGGGTTAGTAGAATAAATTGGCATGTAGTTACAAAGTTACCTGTAATCAGTAGAATGTCTGTTGAGGATCATCAACATAAAGTGTTAACAGATATTAAGCATACAGTCTACTAATAGTCAAAGTAGTTCATAGAATAGTTATTAGAATGACTAAAGTCGATCATTGAAATAAAGTGTTAACCTTTTTTTCTATTGGCCACTTGATGGGAAGTGGAGATCACAGTAGGAACCAGTAGATATAATTGTTATTTAACTTTTAACAGTCCAATTAAATCAAAATAGAGTAACTTCCCTCCTGCGATTACGTATTTTGTCACACTGGAAATGATCAAACATTCTTTTTTAAATCTACTTTTTGTTGCCAAAGAACAACATGGAGAAGACATGCTGCTCCTAGTTCCCTCCAGAATGTCTGCCCAGCAGATGCCCTCTAAATGGGCACGGCCTGAGGTCTGCCTACAGAGATGATGAAAATCTATAGTGTATCGCCCATGTGCACCTGAGTCCTCCGCTGCAAATGGCCTGCAGATTAGAGACTCATTTGCCTTGTCTGCAGGTAAAGTGTGTGGAAAAAAAGCAGTAGGGGGAATATCACCTGAGCACAATGTTCATATAGCTTCACCTAAAATCTAAAAACAAAAGCCAAACACTTATTTTTGTTAAGTGTAATGGACAAATATAAAAAAAAACAACATAAATGATGTTTACAAAACATAAGCTGTCAAAAGATCATGGTTCAGCACATCAATACTGTTTAATTTTCTGTATTTTAAAAGCTAGACCATTCGAAAGAATAAGTATCTTTAAAAGAACAAATTTGTATATAACAAATACACCAAAAGTGCTGCAATGAAAAAACATTGAGAGAAACAACAAAAAGAGGTGGGTCGGACTCACTGATTGAAAAGAGAAGGAATGCATTCTTTGTTCAACACTTGCGTTAGCTATGAACCCAATCAGAGACCCTGTCAGTTAAGACTAAACAAGGCATTGATTTTAGAAAAACAACTCCCAACCTCAAACCTTACTGTAGGAATGTTATAGGCTAGGTAGTCACATCTCAAGACAGCCTCAAGAATTAAAAGAAATGGCCAGTTGCTATACAATGCTTGGAATAGGTTTGTATTTGCTATTTATCTTTCATAAAATCATCTCCAGCCTTGTCATAATACACATTTGTTTTGATTTACAATGCATCTAGTATTTAGTATTTAAAGGGGTACTTCAGCACTGGGAAGATGAATCTGTATTTAAACTGGGTTATTAATGTAGTAGAAATGTAAATGGACTATGGACTGCATTTATATAGCGCTTTTATCCAAAGCGCTTTACATTTTTGCCTCACATTCACCCATTCATGCACCGACGGCGATGTCAGCCATGTAAGGCGCCATCCAACTCGTCGGGAGCAGCTGGGGTTAGGTGTCTTGCTCATGGACACGTCGACACTTGGTCAGGTGGAACCGGGGATCGAACCACCAACCTTCTGGTTTGTAGACAACCTACATGAACCACTGAGCCACTGCCGCCCCATAGAATAGTTATTAGTGAAATTATTTTTGAATTTGGTGCTTTCTAGACTGAGAAAAGACAGAAAATGTATTTTTGTCTCATGGGGATGAAAGACTACAATTCCCAGAATGCTTCGCTGCCCTGTGAGGCCAATCCCAAAGCCACCGCTACTGGATTACAGTGACTGAGTTCAGAAAGTACAATTAAATACTGAACGTGTCTGTTCAATATTACGATCGAGTTGCTGCGTGAGTCTCACAGCACTAACTCAGATTAGGAGTCAGATTACATTTAACATCATAAATGAGCTGATGAGCTCTCGTGATGAGAGCTGAGGTAATCGCGACTACATTAGCGGCATACATTCACAACGAGTTTTCAGTTCATGCCTTTGGAAGCTTAACTTACATAGAAATTAATTTGAGAAGTTAAAACTCTTACATTGCTCAGCATCCGTTTAAATTAATGCCTGTAGCTGAGCTGAGCTGTAAGTGTGATCTCCCATTCCCCATGCGCGAGTTGAAAACATGCGGAAATGGCTCCCTCTGCTGGCTGTAGTCTTTAGCCTCAGGGCAAACATTCCAAAGATGACGCAAATATCGTCAATTTTTCCAGAAATAAAATGCAAAAATCTCTCGTCTCAGGAGGAAATAAGAGGGGGGAGCACGATCATTTGAATATACTCCAGGGTTTCTACGGATACAAAGCCATATGCTAATCGCTGAAGTAACCCTTTAACTTAAAGCGGCAGTCCGTAACTTTTTGCGCTCTAGAGGTTAATAAACAGAACTGCATGCGTCTTGCGGAAGAACATTACAGCCGGAGCTACTTCTCTCTGTGTATGTCTATGGCGAGTCACGCAGGTGCTGTGCTCCTCCGCAACGGTTCCTACCAGACCGGTCTGAAATAGTCCCAATATAAACACTTATTATAAGCAGGGCTCTGAACCGGTTCAAGGAACGAAAGCGAAAACCGAAACAAACTAAATTTTAACAGGAACAAAAATGAATACAAAACCAAAATCAATTTTAATCGTTCTGAGCAGAAACGGTTATTTGAAACGACTATTAACCGGTTAATAACGTTATTTTATCATTCTCTTTAATATTTTAAAGTGACCAATCATGAATTGAGTAGTAGCCTACAGCATGTGACATCGACATCAAGCGTGAGTTAAATGGCCGCACAGCAGTCATCTATGCAAGTCAGTGAAGAGCGCCCATTTGAATGCCTCTAGTACATTCTTTCCTCACTGAGGTCTTCAGTGCATGCGCAGGTATTGGAGGATATTGTTCTCATACATTTAAACAAGCAGTACGCACTTTAAGCTCAAATAAACTGATTTAGGCTAGTTTGTGGATTTCGTTTAATCCCATCCAAATACTAGCAACTATCACACATTTTTCCTATATTTTTTTCAGGTAGCCTGTTTTCTGTATAGTCTGTTAATCATAGACTAAAAAAAATATGTTGATGTTTCTTATTAAAATGGTAGAAATGTTGTAGTAGTTTTACAATGTTATATTGCATTAAAAGATAAAGCTTTATTTGCTGACTGGATGTGATGCAAGGGCATGTTGCGCAGTATTTGCTTTGACATTAGCAGTTGTCGGTGTATTTAAAAGAGATGGTTTAATCATTTTTGATTCATGTAATTTTTAAAACAAGTCATGGAATACAAAGAATGTTATCACCCTTCTGAAAAGAATTAGGCATAGGAGGGCCAACTTTCGATTGTTTAGCAGTCCATTAAAATAGTATTCTTCCAGCTGTTTTGTAATTAATGCAGGTTCTGTTGTGGTTATAATTATTATTTAAATATATAAGTTTAATTAGCACGCGTTATCTTATTTTTGAATGAAAATTTTTTTATTTTATTTTTTAAATTAAACCGTTTTCGGAACTGTAATGTTTGATGAGGAATGCAAAAAAAGGAAACGCTAAAATATCGAAAAATATTGATTCTGAACCTGAGTGAACAGTTTGATATTTTTTGCCCTGATTATAAGTGTAACATAATGATTCAGTTTAAGACAAAAACATGTTGTACATGTTGTACGTTCTCATTATATCATTTTTGGAATTCTTGAACACATAAAAGGTTACGGACATCAGCTTTAAAGGGATAGGGCCACGCCAAAGGGACACTCCAAAAATGTATTCTGTCATCATGTACTCACCCTTATCTGAGTAACTTTCTTCTGTTGAACTAGAAGATATTTGAAAGAATATTTGTAACCAAGCAGATATTAAGCAACAGAGCAACCATTGACTATACTATATTGAAATACTATAGCAATCAATGGTTGCTCTATCTGCTTTGTTACAAATCTTCTACCAAATATCATTTTTTGTGTATCATCTTGAATTTTCCAGCAAAATTAACTGTTTGAATATATGTAGGTATATTAAACCTATATAATTGTGGCTGTAATTGTAACTTCAAGACCATGTTGCCAAAAGACCAGCTGGTGTGTAGCCTACGCCGAGAAGCCGCGACTTGGCAATGGCGAGACCTTTTGCCGGCAACTGCAACAGACGATCGTCAATCCAGCTGGTTGAAAACGCTCAGCGCGGGAGACCTTTTGACTGTAGGAGTGTGTTGTATCCTCCTGCGTCCTCCTCAGCAATGGCCTAGCGTTCATTCCACTGAAGGATAAAGTCACCTGCCGTCGCCCAGGTAAGTGGAAATGCTCACCTTCACATTTCTTTTACGTTTTCATGAAGCGAACACCACCGAAACAGTTCTCCAATTTAACGCAGAGGTCTTGGCTGCTTGTCAGCGCACATGAATTGAGGCTACAAGGTTCTCACCTCTCGCACTCCTGCACAATCTCAACCACAACTCTAAAAACAAAACTTCCCTCTTCCGTTTCAAATTCCCTTTTATGCGATTACCTCATTTCCTTTAACCATTTGGTAAACGGAAATGGGTGGAGATTATATATTTGTTGTTGTTTTGTTTTTATTTAATTTCAGCTTTGTTACAGTTTACTCGGCATTACAATAAACTTTGTAGGAGACTGGCACAGTCTAGAATGAAATTGTTTAAAAAAGTTGTTATTTTTGTTTGTTTTCGTGCACAAAAAGTATTCTCATCGCTTCATAAAATTAAGGTTGAACCACTGCAGTCCAACAATAATGATATGTCATAAAGCATTTCCTATTGTAAACCACTGTCAGGCGTCATTTTTGGCACAGAGGTCAGAACCTGACTGAATTTTTGAGTCCCGCACTTAGGATTCCCGGTGGTAGTTCACGCTTTCCGCGCTAAAGGAGGAGAGTAGAACCGTGTACATATAGAGACCTGGGGAAGGTCAGATAGAGGGTACCTGACAATGTCTTTAGCCCCAGAGGAGTTTCAGCAGACTGAGATGAGATGGCCCCATCTCTACACTACATGCTTCCAGAAATGAGTTGCAGTCCTCTGGGAATACCTGTCATAAACAGTGGGAGGGAACAGCACCATATTCTTTAGACCCGTTCAGCCAAATCCCTTAAATCTACAAATATATCAACAAAGGGGGGAAAACATGGACAGAGAGGGCTCTATAGGAGCAGGCTAGAAATAATAATAAAAAATGATTAAACAAAGAGGAATTTCACCCTTTTAATGGATTCTGTTTTAATTCAAACTCCTCCACAGAAGAGCAAAGAAAAGAAGAAGTGCAATTACACACCTGGGGAACTCCCAGCCTCCGATCTGTAATCATCAAGACTCCCATTAAATGCCGTGTGACACATGAAGAATTTCAATGAGGAAAATATGCACTGGAGAAATGCAGATGCTATATTTCAAGAAATTATACATATGGGATTTCGTCTGTGAGGTGCGATGCTCCTCTTCTAATGCTCTTGTTATCTCAAAGGTTCAAAAACAGATATTTTTTCCCACACTTTTTTTTTTTTAATAACAGCAACATCTCGAAGAATGTTCTTTGGTAATATAATGATAGCATCAAGCTGGATCTTAGCGCATACTACACCCACTCAGCACTCAACGCACAGCGGCCACTGCGGGCTCACCAGAGCCGCATGTCAATCCTTTGTCACATTAAACACCACCTTGGTGGGTTGCAGAATATACCGTGACAGCTGGTGTCTTAATTATCAATGCCTTTTCTCTCTCTTTCTCTCTTCTATTCTCGTTCTTTTCAGGTTGTGACATCTCTCTGTGTTTTCTTAGGTGAAAGGACATGAGGGACATACGCTGCCGCACATCTGAAGGGGAGGGTCGAAGGTGAAGAGGGCCTGTGTACACACACCAGCTTGTTTTGCCCCGAGTACCCGAGCGTTGGATGTGTTCGCTTTCATTTAAAAAAACAATAGGCCCATTCACAATTACCTTCGTGGTTTTCTTCCGGAAGCAGTGGACCTCTCGGCCAAAAACATCACGGCGGCTTTATTCTCTCCTGTTTGATATAGTGGAGCTATTTCTAGAACTTTTCTAATCATCAAAACACACAAAAGTGCATCCACTCTGGGACTGCTCAGAATAACAAAGCCAGGGCTCATTAAATGTGGTGTATGTTAAAGGAGGCCTTTACTTTATGAGCATGCAAAGATAGACAGACATCGAAGAGATAGATTTTTAGCTATTTAAAAAAAAATGGTTTCATTCTTGTTTAACATTGTTTAATTTTAATTGGTTAGCCTCTGAATACATTTGCAGTTTGCATGACAATTATGTTCAATGTGTTATCAACCTTTAAAGATCATGGGGTCGGTCCCTCATTTAAAAAAAAAAAACACAAAAAAAAAACATCTAGATGATCTCTAACCCATATAAGTTTTATTTTTATTGATAATTTAAAAAAAACATTGTCACCTTACTCACTACTGTACGGAAAGTATTATATTGCAGCCATATTCTAAAATCAATAAAGTTATTTTTTTTTCATTAAAGCTGCAGTCCATAACTTTTTTGCACTCTAGTGGTTAATAAACAGAACTGCATGTGTCTTGCGGAGAACATTGCAGCCGGAGCTACTTCTCTCTGTTTATGTCTATGGCGGATCACGCAGGGACTGTGCTCCTCCGTAGCAATACCTACCAGTCTGGCCTGAAATAGTCCCAATATAAATACTTATCATAAGTGTAACATAATGTTTCAGGGTAAGACAAAAACACGGTTTGGAAAATCGATTCATGTTGTACAGTCTCATTATATAATTTTTGTAAATATTGAACACAAAAAAAGTTACGGACAGCGGCTTTGATGTACACACAGCACCACAGATTGACAGAAAAACATAGGATTGTTCACATTTTTGCAGATTTATTAAAAAAGAAATACTGAAATATCGCATGGTCATAAGTATTCATACCTTTTTCTCAGTATTTATTAGAAGCACCCTTTTGATCTAATACAGCCATGGGTCTTTTGGGGATGCAACAAGTTTTTTACTCCTGGATTTGGGGATCCTCTGCCATTCCTCCTTGCAGATCCTCTCCAGTTCTGTCAGGTTGGATGGTGGACGTTGGTGGACAGTCATTTTCAGGTCTCTCCAGAGATGCTCAATTGGGTTTAAGTCAGGGCTCTGGCCTCAAGAACAGTCACTGAGTTGTTGTGAAGCCACTCCTTCGTTATTTTAGCTGTGTGCTTAGGGTCATTGTATTCTTGGAAGATGAACCTTCGGCCCAGTCTGAGGTCTTGAGCACTCTGGAAGAGGGTTTTCGTCCAGGATATCCCTGTACTTGGCTGCATTCATCTTTCCCTCGATTGCAACCAGTCGTCCTGTCCCTACAGCTGAAAAACACCCCCACAGCACTATGCTGCCACCAACATGCTTCACTGTTGAGACTGTATTGGACAGGTGATGAGCAGTGCCTGGTTTTCTCCACACATGCTCCTTAGAATTAAGGCCAAAAAGTTCTATATTGGTCTCATCAGACCATTTCTCACCATCTTGGAGTCCTTTAGGTGTTTAGTAAACTTTCATGCTTGCTCTTGCTCTGAGAAAAGGATTTGCCCGGATGGCCAGCTCTAAGAAGGGTTCTGGTAATTCCAAACATTTTCCATTTAAGGATTATGGAGGCCACTGTGCTCTTAGGTAGGTACGTGCAGCAAAAAAAAAAAAAAAAAAAAAAAGAACACTCCCAAGTTGGAGCCTATGGGTTGGAGTTCCAAGGTGGAGTCCAGGGCTTGAAGGGGTTGAGCTGGAGATTTGGGATCCACAAGCTACGGCAGAGCTGATGACTGGAAAGTCACTGGCGGATCTGTGAAGCAGAGTGGAACCTTTGGAGGAGCTGAGGGGCTAAAAGGAGACAGCAGAGACTAGGCTGAAGAACTGGTTGGCTTAGTAAGTAGAGGAGGAAGAAGGAGGCTGGATGGGACCATGCATGACAATGAAAATTGGTGCCAGGCTTAACCAGTGATTGAATGACTTAGGATCAGCTGGTTCAGTGTGGCCAAAACTTCCTCATCCAGCTTATTATAAAATAACTCCTCTGTAACCCAGCTCTGCATCTGTACCTTTGAGCTTCAAGTCAAAGGGGGCTCTGGCATTTCCGTGGTGGGCATGGCAGTCGGCTGGCTGGGCGCTGGGTCTGAGTGGCCCTTTGACAGGGCAAGAATAAACAAAACAATGAAAACTAAACATGACAGTAATGATTTGTTTATGTTTCCTGCACTATCAAACGGCTGTTTAAAAGACTATTTTAACTTAATTGTATACTTCACGTTGCATCCTTTTAGAAGTAAAATTGTAATTTAAAATGGTCTATTTTGACCTGCAAATGTAGCAGGGTGCTACATAACCCTTGCTGTTCATTGGCTGGTGTCATGCCAGCCTGTGAGCCTATCAGAGCTCGTTTTAAGACAACTTGAGAGTGTTGTTGGCTGGGTATGCAGCACTATTGGTCCCATCCATTGCAGGATCTACATAATGAATGATGGTAAAAGTATTAGTGTTGTGTTTGAACTTGAACTTGTTTGAGATGTTAACATCGGTACTTCATCTGTATATCAATATTTTGTGGCCGCCAGGATAGTTGATGGTTGTTAGTGGCTGCAGTCGAGTGACGATATGTAGTAGTCTACAGCGCGATGAACCTCCTTTGGTATATATTATCATATGTATCACATTGGTATATGTTATCATGGCTATCAAAATCCAGTGTTCTGTATTTTGCGTACGGGAGTTTTTGTTGTAGATGGCTATTGCTGCGCGTTTAGCTAGAATGCTATACAAAACCAACCCATTGGGCCACTGAATCTGCTTAACGACAACAGTTGGGGCAACAGTCTTAGTCCTAATGGGTTGTTATCATGGCTATCAAAATCCAGTGTTCTGTATTTTGCATACGTGAGTTTTTGTTGTAGGTGGCTATTGTAGATGGCTATTGTAGATGGCTATAAAAAAAATTATAATTAAAAAAAAAAAAAAAATTGTGTACTGTGCTAATTAATTGAGACTTCTTACAGCTCTTACAGGTTGTTGGCCTTGTTTGTTTCGTTGCTTCTATTGCTCTCCTCTTTTTTTAAGTCGCTTTGGATAAAAGCGTCTGCTAAATGATTAAATGTAAATGTAAATATATTATATATATATATATAAAATATTGTTATTTATTTTTTGGTTAATGAGTAATTTTACGTCTTATGTTCAGCAGGTGTGACTATCCATCTTAGGGTTTCCTGTAATTTATTTTGGGGAGGAACGAGCACCTACTGGTGTGACTTTAGTGCTGCTTTGCTTTAAATGTTATATATTCATTTTCGTATTTGAAATAAAGGGTCCTTTTTTTGTATTTTCATTCTCATGTCTTGGTTCACCTTGCCTTTGGCAATGAACCTGTGCCCTTGTGTAGGACTTTTAGGTTCTGGTATATTCCAGGTGGCGTAGTCGAGTATTTACTACAAGATCTTTGGTCCTTTGGATCTTCAGATTCAGCCTCAGTTGAGTGAATGATTTAGATTCACTCATTAGCAAGTCATTAGCTTGAAAAAATCATTTGAGTGAATGATTCAGTGACTTAATCATAAAGCTGCTTGTTTCATGTCCGAATGTATTAGTGTTTTCTGAACAGATAATTTAAACAAATAATATGCTGATTCGCTAGATAATGGGCTGTCACTTTGCCTCCTACTGGCACAATAAGGAAACCTACTGTAAGTATCGCTAAAACTAATTTGTACAAATGTATATGCTTTTCAAAAGGAAACAAAAATAGTGTTCAGGAAACATTATTTACATTTTTAATTTGATTACTCCCATCTATCCATCCATCAGTCCATCCTCCATATGCCTCTGATTCCTCTAATTCAGTTTAACAGCTCAACCTTTTACCCTGCTATCTTTTATACCACCCATGAACTTTCTTTTTAATACCCTCTCATCCATGGAGTCATATTTCAGCTCTATATTCTGGAGAGTGTTTAATGAATTCCTAATGGTCTCTGATTTACATCATGGCCTGCATAGTCTCATATTCCTTTAATTTATCTTCCACACTCTTCTTGGAGAATGCTCATCACGCATTCATGGGTCATGGCTGGGCTGCAATGCTTAATACTTACCTCCTAAGATGAATCCTTCACAACACAGCCCAGGGCATGTCCATTCTCTCTGCCCGTAATACGAGCTCTCAGCCCGGGGTGCACCTGTAGGCCCACCTGTAGGCATGTCTGTTAACTGCATCCCTTGCATAAGATTCAGTTTAGGCCATTTGCATGAGCTCTAGACATGTAAGATCAACGTGACTTCTGTTTGGGTTCTTTTGTTAAAATCCAACGTAATTTGCACGCCGGGGAAAAACTTCAGCTACGATAAAAAGGCTTATAATTAATTATTCATGTGGTTATAAATGTAGGAGCATGGGCTAATGGCCTATGTGGCATTATTTAATAAAATACTATAATTATGTTTTAAGAATATTTTATAGTCCATTATACATGCCGGAAACCGATGATGAATTTCAGAATTATAGCAGCGCATGAATTTCTTTATTTCCGTCTGTCCTTGCTCTATATAATCATTGCGGAAAATGTACTTTACAAAACCGTAATTAGAATATAATTGTTTTTGGGTCTAGATGAGCACAAGTGAATTAGAATTTGCTGAATCGTACCCAGATTTATTAGTTTTCCTATTTTATGGGCTGCTCTTTTGACACAGCGACTCACAATACGCAGAGAATGTAATCTTGCGTGAAAATGACTATTAAGATTGTGTCAAAACAGTCATTTTTTTCAGCCTCGCTTTCATAAGATTGCGAGTTAATACATCAGACTCAACAACAGTGAGCGGAGGGAAAAGACAGCAAAATGAACATGAGCTAAAATAGCACCCAGGGGAGACGTTCGTTCTCCTCTGTTCTGAATTAACAAACTTGGCTGTTTCCAAAAAAAAAGAGAAGGAGGGGGAAGAGGAAGCTGCTTGAGATTCTGGAGGAGTCGCCCCTGCCATCACCTCCATCTTTCCGCCTCTCTCCTCCGCCTGGCCAACCTGTGCCTTAAACACAAAGAGCATTATGCATGAGCCCCAGAAGGTCTCTGAACATGCTCCATCCTGCTACCCCTCTGCCCAACCTTCACACAATGTCACAGCCGTCCCTTCAAAAAAGATTTGTTATATTCTACCATTCTCATCATAGCGAAGCAACTTACTGGGTTAACTCACCATCAGAATCTCAATTACATTTTCACGTTGAATGATCTATAGGAAAATAGGAACAATAATAAAATGTAAAAAATATCATTACACATGCCTAAAACTCTTTTCTTTAGTAAAAAGAGTAGAATAGTATTTTGTTTGCAAATCATGCCATTTTATTAACAATTTCAAATACACACACACACACACACACACACACATATATATATATAAATATATATATATATATATATATATATATATATATATATATATATATATATATATATATATATATATAAAACACTGTTTTATTGATGTTTAACAGACCATGATATTACTATTTTCTATTGCACATATTCAAAAAAGACATTACAATTGTATATGTATCAAAAAAATATACAATCTCTGCTAGGTAAAAAGATAACACTTTACAATAAGGTATTTCCTGCTTTAACTATTGTTCATAGTGCATTAACAATACAGGGTTACTTCAGCGATAAGCATACGGCTTCCTATTAGTAGAAACCCTGGAGTATATACGAATGACCTTGCTCCCCCCTCTCATATCCCCCTGAGACGAGAGATTTATGCCTTTTATATCTGAAAAAATAACTCCGGTGACGCAAATATCGTCAATTTGCGTCATCGGTAAAATGTTTGACCAGACGCTAAAGACTATAGCCAGCAGAGGGAGCTGTTTCCGCATGTTTTCAACTCGCACATAGGAGATGGGGGAGCACCCTATTTTTTTACAGTTTATGGGGCGCACTCACCATAGATATCCATAATAAAGGCTAGATGTCTCACGGCGGAGTCACCATCGTCATCACCGGCGGCCATCTTGTCACAGGCAAGCTTTCTGTCGGGCTCTGTGGAACCTGATGTAAGATGAGTGATCTGTACGAACATAAATACTCTTATCTCGCTGAAATCTTGACGGATTTACAAATGGTTTGGTTTCTTACAAACTTTATTAACATGGCTACAAATTTGGATGATTTAACACGTTGAAATTGCAGCTTTTCGTTTCGATAAACGACTTAATCGTGCAGCTTGTGTAAAAACAACAATATTCTAGCCGCTATAACTCTGTGCCAGTACTTCACACAATTATTCTGCGTGTTTCCTAAGAAACTACAGGGTCTCAGCTTTCTAAAGAGGTAAGGCATTTGATGGTAGGCAAAATTAGGTGGGAAAAGTGATCTCTGAAGTAGGCACAGTGAAATGTAGGGGGGGAAATCCTAGTAAATTGCATTTTTGAAGTTAAAATAATTGTTTGTTTTTGTTAAATGCAAATTATTTAATTATAATAGTGATATTCTTATTATAAAGTGTGTGTGTATATTTTGCACAGTTTTAGTAGCCTATATATTGATTTAACATAAATACCTTGTGTGTGTGTGTGTGTGTGTGTGTGTGTGTGTGTGTGTGTGTGTGTGTGTGTGTGTGTGTGTGTGTGTGTGTGTGTGTGTGTGTGTGTGTGTGTATTCATTGCATCTATCTGTTATGTTCAATGTTACTTTCATATTGAAGTCCATGGTTACAATTATTTATAAGTATGTCGTGTCATAACTACATCTCTGACGTTTATAACAAACGAAACACTTTGAAAATTGGTTTACATTTTAGCAAGTTATGGCTATTTAAAAGTACATGCACCATTAAAACAAGTAGGCGAGCTGCCTGTGACAAGATGGCCGCCAGTTGCGGACGGCAACCTCCATTGGCCAACAGCACGCACGAGACATCTAGCCTTTATTATGGATATATATGGCACTCACAGCTCAGCTCGGCTCAGGCATTCATGGAAATGGTTGAGTTGTTTTAACCCAGTGGTTGGGTTAAATGTTGCTTAAGACAACCCAATTGCTGGGTAAGAACAACTCAACCATTGGGTTAAAACAACCCAATTGTTGGGTCGGTGCATTTTCAAACCAACTTGGGTTGTTTTTAACCCAGCATTTTTTAGAGTGTAATGTAGTTAACTAATTTTAACTAATGAACCTTATTGTAAAGTGTTACCAAAAAAACATACAGACCACATTATGACCAGTGACAGGTGAAGTGAAAAACACTGATTATGTCTTCATCACGACAGCTGTATGTGGGTGGGATATATTAGGCAGCATGTAAAGTGTTTGACAAATTTGAGCAAGTATGACAAGTGCCAGATCGTGATGGCTTGACGACTGGGGCAGAGCTTACCTGGAAAACACATGGCACCAGGATGCACGATGGAAAGAAGGCAAGCCAGCAGAGGCAGTATGATGCTTTGGGCAATTTTCTGCTGAAAACCTTGGGTCCTGCCATCCATGTTACTTTGCACGTACCTACCTAACCATTTTTACAGACCATGTATACCCTTTCAAGGAAACGGTATTCCCTGGTGGCTGTGGCCTCTTTCAGCAGGATAATGCGCCCTGCCACAAAGCAAAAAATGGTTCAGGAATGGTTTGAGAAGCACAATAACAAGTTTGAGGTGTTTACTTGGCCTCCAAATTCCCCAGATCTCAATCCAATTGAGGATCTGTTGGATGTGCTGAACAAACAAGTCCGATCCATGGAGGTCCCACCTCGCAACTAATGCTAAGTTCACACTCCACAATTTTCAAACTTGTCGGATCACTGCTCTTTTCTCACTACATGACTATCTGGGGTATCATATCATTGCTGCTGTGTTCACAGTTCACACTGACCGATGGATCAGCGACAGGGGGTTTCACACTGCATGACTGCAAAAGAGAAAGAATCTCTGACAACTCTGGCCCGTCCGCAAACTATGTTTCACAACCAAACACACGCGAGAAGTGACAAGGAAACAACTGGAATTCAATGAGAATGAAATGTTCTGCTGTCGCAGCCGGTCAAGCAAATGCTTGTAATGATATATATATATATATATATATATATATATATATATATATATATATATATATATATATATATATATATATATATATATATATATATATATATATATATATATATATATATATATTAAACTCTCTCATTGGCTGTAGGCCATCAGCGATGTAGTTTTCAGTCAGAACTCATTTCACACAGCAGGATTTTCAATCGATGACAGGTCCAAATATTTAGCATGCCAAATATATCACGGGTACGGTGGGGCGGTAGTGCAGCCGTACTAAATTAAACCACAACACAACGAAATCGCAGCAACAAAACAGAATTAAAACACAACACAACGAAATCGCCACAACACATTGGACACCAGGCACAACACAACGAAATCGCCACAACACAACAGAATTAAAACACAACACAACGAAATCGCCACAACACATTGGACACCAGGCACAACACAACGAAATCGCCACAACACAACAGAATTAAACCACAACACAACGAAATCGCAGCAACAAAACAGAATTAAACCACAACACAACAAAAACGCCACAACACATTGGACACAAGGCACAACACAACAGAATTAAACCACAACACAACGAAAACGCCACAACACATTGGACACAAGGCACAACACAACAGAATTAAACCACAACACAACGAAAACGCCACAACACATTGGACACAAGGCACAACACAACGAAATCGCCACAACACAACAGAATTAAACCACAACACAACGAAATCGCCACAACACAACAGAATTAAACCACAACACAACGAAATCGCAGCAACAAAACAGAATTAAACCACAACACAACAAAAACGCCACAACACATTGGACACCAGGCACAACACAACAGAATTAAACCACAACACAACGAAATTGCAGCAACAAAACAGAATTAAACCACAACACAACGAAAACGGCACAACACAACAGAATTAAACCACAACACAACGAAAACGCCACAACACAACAGAATTAAACCACAACACAACGAAAACGCCACAACACATTGGACACAAGGCACAACACAACAGAATTAAACCACAACACAACGAAAACGCCACAACACATTGGACACCAGGCACAACACAACAGAATTAAACCACAACACAACGAAAACGCCACAACACATTGGACACAAGGCACAACACAACAGAATTAAACCACAACACAACGAAAACGCCACAACACAACAGAATTCAACCACAACACAACGAAAACGCCACAACACAACAGAATTCAACCACAACACAACGAAAACGCCACAACACATTGGACACAAGGCACAACACAACGAAATCGCCACAACACAACAGAATTAAACCACAACACAACGAAATTGCAGCAACAAAACAGAATTAAACCACAACACAACGAAAACGCCACAACACAACAGAATTCAACCACAACACAACGAAAACGCCACAACACAACGAAAACGCCACAACACATTGGACACAAGGCACAACACAACAGAATTAAACCACAACACAACGAAAACGCCACAACACATTGGACACCAGGCACAACACAACAGAATTAAACCACAACACAACGAAAACGCCACAACACATTGGACACAAGGCACAACACAACAGAATTAAACCACAACACAACGAAAACGCCACAACACATTGGACACAAGGCACAACACAACAGAATTAAACCACAACACAACGAAAACGCCACAACACATTGGACACAAGGCACAACACAACGAAATCGCCACAACACAACAGAATTAAACCACAACACAACGAAATCGCCACAACACAACAGAATTAAACCACAACACAACGAAATCGCAGCAACAAAACAGAATTAAACCACAACACAACAAAAACGCCACAACACATTGGACACCAGGCACAACACAACAGAATTAAACCACAACACAACGAAATTGCAGCAACAAAACAGAATTAAACCACAACACAACGAAAACGGCACAACACAACAGAATTAAACCACAACACAACGAAAACGCCACAACACAACAGAATTAAACCACAACACAACGAAAACGCCACAACACATTGGACACAAGGCACAACACAACAGAATTAAACCACAACACAACGAAAACGCCACAACACATTGGACACCAGGCACAACACAACAGAATTAAACCACAACACAACGAAAACGCCACAACACATTGGACACAAGGCACAACACAACAGAATTAAACCACAACACAACGAAAACGCCACAACACAACAGAATTCAACCACAACACAACGAAAACGCCACAACACAACAGAATTCAACCACAACACAACGAAAACGCCACAACACATTGGACACAAGGCACAACACAACGAAATCGCCACAACACAACAGAATTAAACCACAACACAACGAAATTGCAGCAACAAAACAGAATTAAACCACAACACAACGAAAACGCCACAACACAACAGAATTCAACCACAACACAACGAAAACGCCACAACACAACGAAAACGCCACAACACATTGGACACAAGGCACAACACAACAGAATTAAACCACAACACAACGAAAACGCCACAACACATTGGACACCAGGCACAACACAACAGAATTAAACCACAACACAACGAAAACGCCACAACACATTGGACACCAGGCACAACACAACAGAATTAAACCACAACACAACGAAAACGCCACAACACAACAGAATTCAACCACAACACAACGAAAACGCCACAACACATTGGACACAAGGCACAACACAACAGAATTAAACCACAACACAACGAAAACGCCACAACACATTGGACACCAGGCACAACACAACAGAATTAAACCACAACACAACGAAAACGCCACAACACATTGGACACCAGGCACAACACAACAGAATTAAACCACAACACAACGAAAACGCCACAACACATTGGACACAAGGCACAACACAACGAAATCGCCACAACACAACAGAATTAAAACACAACACAACGAAATCGCAGCAACAAAACAGAATTAAACCACAACACAACGAAAACGCCACAACACATTGGACACCAGGCACAACACAACGAAATCGCCACAACACAACAGAATTAAAACACAACACAACGAAATCGCAGCAACAAAACAGAATTAAACCACAACACAACAAAATTGCCACAACACAACGGACACAAGGCACAACACAACAGAATTACACCACAACACAACGGAAATGCTCCTGACCACTAGGGGGCTCTCAAAAGTGCAATAAAGTTAGTTTTCCTTGCTGTTGTTCTATAGATCGGTCAGTCTTACAATGATATAAACACTACAATCAGTTTTAAGTGTGTAACCATTGTATATCGACATGAAATATCAATTCAAAATCACTTACAGGCATTAAAGCTGCATATTTATGCTCTAAAACGCTTTTACACGGTGTCATGACACTTGATGCCCAAGGGAACGTCTGCCAATTCCACCATGCAGTTGAAACATATAATTTGTATGAATTAAAATTACTTTTAACATTTTACAAAAGTACAAAAGTAACACTTTGTTACTTTTAACAAAGGCATGGACTCCACTAGCCCCCTAAAGGTGTGCTGTTGTATCTGGCACTGAGATGTTAGCAGCAGATCCTTTAAGTCCTGTAATGCCTAGTTCACACTGCCCGATACAACAGCACACCTTTAGGGTGCTAGTGGAGTCCATGCCTCGATGGGTCAGGGCTGTTTTGGCAGCAAAAGGTGGACCAACACAATATTAGGTCATAATGTTATGCCTGATCAGTGTGTATTACCATGATAATATATTTTAAAAAAGGTATTTGGTTTGTTAAAATAAAGTTTTTTACAAAAGTTCTAACAAGTTCCAACAACAAAAATCCCTTTCAAAATTCAACTTTAATTCCCTATGCTTTCATGTTTTAAACAGAGCAATCATCAGAAGATTTACAATTTTTTTCAATAACTGGCAAGCCTTCACATTTTTTAATACATTCAAATATTTAACACTGCCTTGAGAAAATCACTTAAAAAAGAAATAATCATGCATTGGTGTCTAGGCAAAAATACTTCATGTCAAATTGGAACCAATGAGACATATTATAATCTTTATATTTAAAAAAAAAAAAAAAATGAATATAATTTGCATATTTTATTTCGCGACTGATGAGTGAAAGTGTCACTTTTAGTTAAACTATCATTAGCATCAGACTTGAGGGGACCAAACTCCAGATATAAAAAAATAAAATATCACACAGACCTTCCAAACAGCTGTCCTCATGAGTGCTGCTTTCCTCAAAAACTGTCAGATCGTGGTTGCTGCAGGGATGAAAACATAAGGATCTAATTGCAGCAGTTTACTTTATTAAAGGCAAGGTAGGTGATTCGTTCTAGAAATTGTGTTTTATTAACAAACGGCGGGAGGAGCAGATCATAGCCAATCAGTATGATTGGAGGCCTATAGATAGATAGATAGATAGATAGATAGATAGATAGATAGATAGATAGATAGATAGATAGATAGATAGATAGATAGATAGATAGATAGATAGATAGATAGATAGATAGATAGATAGATAGATAGATAGATAGATAGATAGATAGATAGATAGATAGATAGATAGATAGATAGATAGATAGATAGATAGATTAAAGCCCTGCATTTTTGCCCGAGCCCGACGGGCCCCGACTTTTTTACGCCCCTAGGGCCGAGCTTCGGGCCAATTTTTATGTCATGCCTAAAACACGGGCCAGGCTTCGGGCCTTTTTTTAGGCTTCTCCTTCGTTTTATATTTATTTTATCAATTAAAAGGAACAATGAGTTCTGCGCTGGTGGAAACAACACGAGACCATAATAGCTAACGCGACTGTCAAGATGGCTCGCAGTGTTCAGAGCATAGGTTCAGAGTCCGCGCCAGCAGCAGCAGCGCACGTTTCTTCAGCGCAGCTGCTAGAGTTATGGCCGGAGACACACTGCAAGCATGGTGTGAGCGTGGCGTTTCTGTTGCGTGTCATCCGCGGGGCGTCTGCTGCTATTAATGTACAGGGAAGCCCTATAATTCATGTTAAATATAAATATATTGCCTATTGATACAGCAAAGACAACGTCGGCAGTAGCCGGCCCATACCATATCCATGGTATTGACGGCAAAAGGCTACAGAATATTTTGTTCTGTATTGACTGGTTTAATATTTCAAAATCGATAATTATGTTGTTTTTTATTATTACAATTAGGTCTATCTGCATTCATGGTAAACTGCAGACTTTCAAACATGAAAATGTCATTATGTGTCACAATGTATTATGGGCTATGTTGTAGTCAGATAGATATGATGGTGCTGCAACACGCATCGCCGCAAATGACTAATGCAAGCCAACGCAAATGGCCGTAAATGAAACTTAAAATAAGTCTTAGATGCTCAAAAACACAATCATCTTCAATAAAAATAAATGAGACTAAATGATCTTACCAGTGCGCTTAGGTCGCGCTCTCTTATGTGGACTTTGAATTTGAAATAAGCTGCTGAATAAAATGCATCTTGAATCTTTTGCTTCCGTTGCTGTAAACTCCGTTAAATGAGCATACCCCGGGAATTGAAGATGGGATTTATATTCATTTGCGTAGGTGTAAGGTAGGCTATAAGACAACCTGCATGTTCTTTTTTTTTTTTTTTTTTTTTTAGATTGTTTAGCTCCGTTTGCGAGAGCAGCGAGTAGAATCAGCCTGCCTCAGCTCGTCAAAAATGCCTTTTAGGCTACTGGTGGTAATAGTTGGCGAAATTAACTAACATTCTGATGCTTGAAGTGTTTTATATCTATGGATTTTATTATAGGCAAGACAAGTCAAGAGTTGATTTGAGAGACTAAATCGATTAAATATGCAGTTAACTCACTGTCGGCCGCTGGCCGCTTTTGGTCGTCACTTAAAAAATAATAATTTAACAAACCAAAAAATGCTCTAAACATTTTTCTAAATTAACTTAATAAAGAAAAGAAACTAAATATAACTACTTCGACATTAAAAACAAAACAGAACTATTTTAATGGCTGCAACAATGTAAAAAATAAATAAATAAATAAATAAATAAATAAACACAGGCTCCAGTCGGACTCGGGCCGAGAATTTTGATAAGCTGTCGGACACAGGCCGGGCTAGGGCCTCAGCGTCTCAGGCCAGGGCCGGGCTAGGGCCTCAGCGTCTCAGGCCAGGGCCGGGCTAGGGCCTCAGCGTCTCAGGCCAGGGCCGGGCTAGGGCCTCAGCGTCTCAGGCCAGGGCTGGGCTAGGGCCTAGATTTGAGGCCCGTGCAGGGCTCTAAGATTAGATAAGATTAGATAGATAGATAGATAGATAGATAGATAGATAGATAGATAGATAGATAGATAGATAGATAGATAGATAGATAGATAGATAGATAGATAGATAGATAGATAGATAGATAGATAGATAGATAGATAGATAGATAGATAGATAGATAGATAGATAGATAGATAGATAGATAGATAGATAGATAGATAGATAGATAGATCGATCGATAGATCGATAGATAGTGACTCACCTCTCACTCTCCCCTGGGGAGCACACCAAATATGCATACTCTTTTACTCTATCTAATAATTTGTCTCTTCACATTCTGATAGCAATCACTAAGTTAAGTGGTCTAAGTGTGTGTGTGTGTATACAGAGCTGTAAAAAATTAAGAGACCACTTAACATTGAGAAATCAATGTTAAGTGGTCTCAATTTTTCCAGAGCTTTATGATTAGCTCAAGAACAGTGCATAGAGAGCTTCATGGAATGGCCCGTCCAAGCCTTACATCACCAAGTGCAATGCGAAGCGTCGGATGCAGTGGTGTAAAGCAGCCCGCTACTGGACTCTATAGCAGTGGAGATGTGTTCTTTGGAGTGACAAATCACGCTTCTCTGTTTGAGAATCCGATGCCGAGTCTGGGTACTGAGTACTTGCCTTATTGCATTGTGCAAGTGTTAAGGTTTGGTGGAGGGGGATATGGTGTGGCTTGGCCCCTTAGTTCCAGAGAAAGGAACCCTTAATGCGTCAGCATACCAAGACATTTTGGACAATTTCATGCACCCAACTTTGTGGGAACAGTTTGGGGATGGCCCCTTCCTGTTCCGACATGGATGACCAAGTTTGGTGTGAAGGAAGTTGACTGGCCTGCAATGAGTCCTGACCTCAACCCAATAGAACACCTTTGGGATGAATTAGAGCGGCTCAGGTGGTCTCGTCCAACATCAGTGCCTGGCCTGTGTTTCTTGAACAAGGGTCAAAAATTCCCATAAACACACTCCTAAACCTTGTGGAAAGCCTTCCCAGAAGAGGTGAAGCTGTTATAGCTGCAAAGTGTGGGTCAACTCCATATTTAACCCAACGGATTAACTTTTGGTAATATAGTCTATTAATACAGTATGTGGAAGGTGTATGACTATAAAATGTTTGTGCAATCATTGCATTCTGTCCGAATGCAGTTATATGATGTCCTACCTTCCTGTTAATGTATGTAATTTCATTCCCAAATATTTAAAAATAAATGTATTCAAATACACACAAAGCAACCATGAAATAATGACGAGATGGAACCAAGAAACTCGGCTATATATAAGAATGGCTATAGAAAGACTATATATAAGAGAGGAAACAAGAAACAGGTGTAACAAGTTAATCAAACAATGAATCACCATAGAAACTAATGCAAACATGAAAACCAAGGAAGCATAAAGTGACACAACAAACAATGCACAACCAACTTAGAGTCCATGAAAACAAAATTCAAGCTCAGACACAACGTGACACCGCGGGTGTCACTTTAAATTCAGAGGATCACTTGCAGTGTAGGTTCGAACAAATATTGGTTTTGTGTCAAGAATCCACTTGAAAGTTGGATATGTTAATCTCATTGCTAATGGCCCTCTGAAAGGTTTCTTAATATTCTCTTCTCAGCCCACTACAACAGAGCCTGTCTCCACAAGGTTAATTAGTTGCAGGTCCCCTGAGGGCCCATAAGTGATGAGAGCTTAAGATAGTGAAAGAGGTTCCTCGGCTCATAGCGACATAACAAGGTTAATGGGTCTCTTATATCTTTCATCCATGCCAACCTGCACTACTGCCCACTTTGTCCGCATGCTGAGCCTGGGAACTCCATGGTATTATATATACATGTTTTTTTCTAATGCAGCACCAGCCATTAAGTTACTGTGAGATGTACAATCATAAATAAGCATGGTCTTTTGTCTAGTTCTCAAACACTAAAGCAGCAGGATCTGTGCTCTATAGCAAGAGCAACATCTGTTTTTGAAACAGATGATTTTCTCAATGTTCTTTTACTCAATGTGCAGTCTGTTCCACAAACAGCTGTTCCTCATTTAAACAAGGTGAATCATTTCCTCAGAAGACAAAAAAAAAAAAAAAATAACAATTTGGGTCAATGATGTGACACTTTTGTTTTTGTTTTGTTTTTTGTCAGTAATTCAAATATATATTAGAAATTGAAAACATATATTACAGTGACTTGAATATACATCTTCTATGTGGATTCATATTTATATTTTTGTGAGGTATCAAATAAAAAAAATAGTCAAGGTGATACAACGGACCTGACAGCATCATGTGAAAAAAAAAAAAACACTTATTAGACAAATAAATATTATTAGACAAATATAATTACTGAAGGTACAGTAGTTTTTAACTAGGGCTGTCCTCGACTAAGGATTTAGACAATCGAATCAGAATTGTCGAATCTCTCTATGGTCGACTGATAGTCGAATCATCTGTGTGTGTGAATGGGTTGGGAGGGGCACGACACTGTCAGCAGGAGGGTAAAACAATTTTTATTTTTCTTTACACACTGCACACAGCAACAACTTTTAATAAAGCGACCAAAACTGCCTGCCAACTGACAGACGAACTGACAATGGCTTTCTTATTTAGTTTTAAATAGCCTAAAAGGTAATGTGGTGGATAAACATTAATAAACCGTTTTCTCATAACATGTTAAAGCCTTGATCGAAATACAGAACATCACACAAATATATTAAAGAACATTTTGATAGATAAACCTAAAAAAAATACCTGCCAAGAGAGGAAAAGAACACTTTGAGTGCGTTTACATGCACGTTGTGAAGCCGATTGTGCCTAAAGCAGGTGAAGACGTACGCGAAGCTAAGCCCCGCGCCTCAGGATCTCACACCGCCACCTGACGCGCACATATACTGTACATGCGAGCTCAATTTTGAATTGACTGACAGATGAGCTGCACGAAAGCGCTCTGTGGTGCAGCAGGATTTTAAACAACTTCCTGAGTGGCCGCGGACAGGCGCTGAATGCTGCCATCCCCAAACTTTGGGGATGTGTGTACACTCATTGAACGTGTTCTAATTTTAAAGGCGCGGTGCGAAGCTCAGCGCCCTTAAAGGGGTCGCACATCAATGCTCAGCTCAGCTCAGCGCCGTGACACGTCTTTAAAATATTGAGCACCCCCATATTGCCAAAATGGTATGATCCTCGTTTCATAACACTCGCGAAGATTCGACCGTGAGATCGGTGGTCGAATCAGGCTCCGCATATCGATGCATCGAATCTTCGACTATTCGGGGTCACCCCTATTTTTAACATTATAACATTAGCATCCTTGAAGTCCGGTAAGTTGCGAGGTGTGGCGACCATGGATCGGACTTGTTTGTTCAGCACATCCCACATGATGCTCGGTTGGATTGAGATCTGGGGCATTTGGAGGCCAACACCTCAAACTCATGGTTGTGCACCTCAAACCATTCCTGAACCATTTTTGCCTTGTGGCATTATCCTGCTGAAAGAGGACACAGGCAACATGGAATACTGCTCCATGAAAGAGTGTACATGGTCTGCAACAATGCTTAGGTGGGTGGTACGTGCAAAGTAACATCCACATGGATGTCTAGACCAGAGCTTTCCGAGCAGACCATTGCCCAAAGCATCACACTGCTCTGGCGGCTTGCCTTCTTCCCACAGTGCATCCTGGTGCCATGTGTTCACCAGGCCATCCAATGGATTTAAAAAAAAAATCTGCGCTATGCAGCCCATACGCAACAAACTGCGATGCACTGTGCATTTTGACACCTTCCTATTAGAACCAGCATTAACTTCTTGAGCAATTTGAGCTACAGTAGCTCGTCTGTTTGATCAGACTACACGGGCCAGCCTTCGCTCCCCACGTGCATCAACGAGCCTTGGCCGCCGGTTCACCACTTTTCCTTCCTTGGACCACTTTTGATAGATACTGACCACTGCAGACCGGGAACAGCCCACAAGAGCTGCAGTTTTGGAGATCCTCTGACCCAGTCATCTAGCCATCACAATGTGGCCTTATTCAAACTTGCCCAAACCCTTACGCTTGCCAATTTTTCCTACTTCTAACACATCAACTTTAAGTACACAATATTCAGTTGATGCCTAATATATCCCACCTAACAGGTGCCGTGATGAAGAGATAATCAGTGTTATTCACTTCACCTCTCATTGTCACACGTCACTTCACCTATAGTTTATACATACAATACTGTATACGATAATATATAGGCGTACTTTTAAGAATACTTTTAGAATTGAAATCCAATTAAATCTATATCCGGTGATCACGAGTCGTCTTTCAGCTCATCTTGGTGACAATTCCTTTATGTTACGTTTGAAGGTCACATGACCTGCATGTGACAATGTTTAAATTTGTCTCTCTATTTTCTCTCGACATTTCTGACCGCTTAATTAAGGGTTTCCTATATCCTTCAAAAATCAGGGTCAGAGTATTATTCATCTCTACCAGAGGTGTACAAGGAAGAGAGTAATTGTTCCAATGAATGAACCTGAAGCATGTGTGGGAGTTTTTATCCCCTCATCATGTTCATTATGTATACCACACAGGGGCCTTGAGTAAACAACATCCCCAGATACTCCTCTTCCTCTTTAAAATTCCAGATCAGTGTTCAAATTATTCCAAAGCTTCTGGGTGCTACATAAAATCAAAGATGTTCATTAACTGTCATATTCTGTTCTGCTATAGGACAACTAAAACAAAACAATTCTGCACAATAATCCTTTCAACAGATTTGGGAAGGTCATGGTATGGAGACATGATATGCTGCTTTGAGTAGAGCAGAAAGATGGAGCATTTTAAAGTGTGACCTGTCACTTTAAGATAAAGGCAGGTAAGTGTGCAAGGCTTGAGCATGAGTTTCATATTCTTGGATCCCTCATATGCACTTCTAAGCTTTCCTTTGTGCTTGAACGCGGGGGAATGAATGTGCAAGCCAGCAGGTGATGTGCTCATAGCAGCTTTGAAGTCTATTATTTGAATATTGTTTCAATGAATGAAATTATTGTGTTTACCGCAGAGGAGTCAGTAAAAAATATAGAGCAACAGGGATTTTATTTGATTCAATTACATTTTTAACATGTTATTATCCATTCAAGAAGGTAATAATAATCATGTAAATATAAAAAGTTGAATCTTTTACTATCAAATCTATTAAATAATTACCATTCAAAATTTGGGGTCATTAAGATTTTTGTTTTAATTATTTTCTTTCTTTTTTTAAAAAGAAAATAACACTTTTATTCAGCAAGGGCATGTTACATTGATCAAAAGATATATATTTAAAACAAATCCACCACATCAGATTTTCAAAATATATTATATTATGATTAAGAAATGTAACAAATCAGCATATTAACCACTTCAGCTCTGCACCCCCTCTTGGACCCACCGGTGGGTCCAAAATTGCATCCTCATAATCTTTTTAAAAAATCTATAACTCGCGCACCACAAAACTAGACATATATGGTATAATCTGAAATATTAGAACCTCAGCTTTCTTAATAACCCAATAACTTCTGCATTTTTTTTACATATAAGAAAATAATACGGTCTGAATTCGACCCCCCCGCAACGACCACCCCTTGAGAAAATCATGCAAATAATATAAAATTTCTTATTTTTATCACACAAACACACCTAAAATTCACAAGTCATATATCAAATGAAAGCTATCGGCCTCAGGAATATCGCTGAGCAGTTAATTTCACTGATCCAATAATTTACAGTAAATTTATTATCAAAAGAATCACAAAGATGGAAATGACTCCTTTGAACAAGCAAACACATGAGTCATATTCCTGTTCGGATCACAAACTCGTTGTAAAGCTACTAGCCTCAACCCTATATCAGCTTGATCCTTAGGTTGTTTGCTTCAAAATGAGACTATTTTTACATGTCTGTGAGCAAGCATGGCCAAATGACACTGTAAAATGTCACCGGTGTCCAGATCAAAACATGTGATGCAGACAAATACTCTTATTATTGCTAGTTTTGATTGTCGGTGTTAGCCACGATTTTTGATGATGTCATCACATATTGCATCATGCTACAGAAAAGCTGAGAATCTCAGCTCTTTATAGACATGTGGATCATGATTATAGACCAATCAGAGCCCAAGATCTCCCTTTACAAAGTTGAAGAGGCGGAGCCTTATTTTCGATTTCCTAGTGGCCAGTTGATGTCAATGGAGAGGAGTAGGAGTTGTTAGACACTTTGGTCAGATAAATCTCAATAACTTTTATTTGCAAGGAGATATCAAGAAAATTATTTTTTCCCCTGTTTAGTACCAAATTATAGAATCAACAGAAACTTCCAAAAAGCTTGGATCCCAAAATGATAAAAAAAAAAGATTTTTAAATAACAAATTAATTAAAAATAAATCAAAATATTTATTTTTTATCTATGTTTATCATAAGATTGTGAATAGATACAATATAATATATGCAATATTCCACCACTGTGTTAAAATTTAGAGTTTTTTCTGTAAAATGAGACCATTTTTATCAATTTACTCCAATGTATGTGGGTAGGGCGCTCTTTTAAATTCAGATATTCCTAATTCTCAAAAAAATGCAAAATGTGCTGCAGAGCTGAAGTGGTTAAAATGATTTCTGAAGGATCATGTGACACTGAAGTAATGATGCTGAAAATTCAGCTTTGCATCACAGGAATAAATTACATTTTAAAATAGTACAATAAAAAAGTTATTTAGATTGTAGCTATATAATTTCTTTTTCTTTCTTTTTTTTGCCAAAGTCAAAAGGCAATGCAAGACTAAATGGATAAATTGAATGTTGATCAGCACATCTAAGTCACATCACCGAAAGGCAATATACTATTTCTGCACATCGTGCCTTTTGAATTCTCCTGGGTATGTGTTTAGCAGCTCTGCCATGGTAAAGATTGAATTTGTTTACATGGATTGGCAGGGGTATAATACCTCTATGCAGCTGGTTGAATCATTGGTGTTGAATATAAATGCCCGCTGCTCTTGCATACGATACACTGCCATATTAAATCACATCTAGTGGCTGAACATGAGTTTGAAATCAATGCCCTGGCGGCAAAGAGAGTGATTTAACGTGCTCTTCTCAGAGATCTGGCATCAGAGATTAATGGTCGTGTGACATCGTCGATGCATTCAACATTAGTTGGTCATATTCTTTTTTGTCAGAATGTGCATCTCTTGTCACTCAGAAACAGAGGTATGAAAGGAATGGTATCCATGCTTTGAATCTCAAATCAGCATTGATCTCTTTAGTGAAACGATCAAAATGTCAGTTAACAAAGGCCCCATTTATTCCTGTATTTTTTGTGATTGAATCACTTGACCGCATTTTAGGGCATAAACGGAAGTTGTAGATGTCTTTCTTCCCTTTTGTGGTGTCTATCCAAGTGAAACAGGCTCTCGAACAAGAAAAAAATAAGGGCGGGATTTGATTTTGTTAATCCGGAATTGATTGGATCGTTATGGTTTGCTATTCCCGTGATGTCATGTGAGTGACAGGATGCCCCGCCCTCGCACCAGTCATCATCAGGAGAGATTAAAGAAGGGATGTCACTGGAAGAGGGAGGGTAGTTATTTTGATCAAAGATTGCGAGGGCACATAAATAAAAATTTAAAAAGATGATGATGATGATGATGATGATGATGATGATGATGATGATGATGATACATCATCGATAAGAAATACTGGAATATTCAATAATAATAAAACAAAATTCAATATTGATTTCTTAGTGAGTTTAAAAGCAAGATATGGAAAGCAATATCCTAATCAAAAATCTTAAGCTGATCCAATTTAGAACCAATTTCCTTTTTGTGAACTGCTAATGTATTTCTTAAGAATTTCGTACAATATAATTATATGTTTTTTTACGATCTGCGTATGCCTCCGTTTTTGTACAAATCAAATCATGTGAATTTGAGCGAGAACTTAAGTTTCCTCAAAAAATTTTAAATGTTCAGAATGTTTATTTTTCAATAATGTGTCTCTTACTGTTTGATACATCACATCATTTTCATTTTTTTTAAATGTTATTAAATTATCTTATTTATATTTTTAAAAATAAATTTCTGTTGGTTAAATTTCAAAATAAACGGATTAAAAATAATACAAACAAATAAACATAAAATCATATTTACTGAGCAGTATCGCAAGAGTAGTCTCCAAATCTTCAAACTTGGATTCCCATGACAGCGCTAAAAAAAACTCCTTGTTTACAACTAGTCACTCATAAAGTCTTTGCTAATAATGTAACTTTCACTGAAGCCCATTTCACAATCACTAACAGACCGTTTCTCAAAACCAAATACGGCATATTATTTATATAAAATAATACGTATTGAACAACAATATTAAAATTAACAACAATAGCCAGTATAAAAGGCAACAGGAAATAAACACAAGCAAACAATTCAGTCAAGCAGCACTCAAGTGAAGGATTTAAGTTTAAGCCTATATAAAGCTATGAAACTTGACTTTTTCCAAATCGTTCTCTGAAACATATGATTAATAAGACCAAAACCTATTTTACATACCCCCAAATGAATTCTATCTCATGTTTAACCACTATCTGCATTAGACCCAGTGGCAAAATCCCAAAGGACTGGCAGAGACGATGCTGTTCTCGGTGGGTACATCTGCAAAAGCGTTGAAAGAACTATGAGTCACAGGTCTAAATAGCTATACTCCTGCCTAAAAACTCTTAAAACTACATTTCATGACACAACAACAGTAGTATTTGTAAAAGAAAATATGGTGAATTTACAGCCGTCATGGCAGTCAATCGGAGTGATACAAGCGGTGAAGTGGTGCCAGGCTCTCAGCCAATCAGATTCAAGAACCAGAAAATCTGTTGAATAAATAAAAATATCATCAAATCCTTTTCATGTAACAGACAGACAGACAACAGGAATGCAGTCAAAGGTTGGTTATTGAACAGAGTTACTACTCTGTAAAATATTGTTGGTTTAACTTAAAAAAGAAGTCACCTGGTTGCCTTAAAATGTTGAGTTAATTGAAATAAAATAAAAATTGTTAATACAATGAAGGAAATTGGTTTAATAATAGAAACTCCAAATATTATTGTATGTGAACCACATAAATTAAAAAAAAATACAAATAATTATGCAATATGATATATTATCAACAATTATGCTATACAATTTATGCAATATGCTTACTAAATATGTTAATACTATTTGAATAAAGGACGATGCCATTTATCAAAAATGTTCATTGTATTAACTTTAACTTGTTTACTCATATATAAAAATGAACTCAAAATTAAGGCAACCAGGTAACTTACTTTTTAAATATTTTTTTACAGTTTAAATGGCAAGTAATATGGCAGACTTAACTGAATATAGTTCTTTGTGTTGTAGATGCTCGATGGCTTGAAGAGAGTACAGCGTGATGAGGGCAGGTAACCACAGATAAATAGTAAAAAATAAATAAGTCCAAAACGTAGTGAACAACGGGACCAGACAAACGTGTGAGTATATAAGAGTCCTTAATGAGCGGTGACAGGTGATGCAAGTAGTTCTGGCGAGAGTAAAAAGAATATAAATAAAAACGTAAAAAATTGGTAATGAAAGGGGTCTGATATGTTTCCCTCAGATGGTGAGGTTATGCTTTCTAGTACTAGGTCTGAGCTGTTGACACAGCAGTTATATGCATTCATTCAGTTCTTTGCATCATACTGCTTTTTCAAGGATAAAAAAACCCAAGGCTTTCTTACAGCCGTCTAATGCCACACAAACTGGTGAGCAAACATGTCATGAAATTGAATGTGAACTCAAGGCCGTTTGCAGATTATAACTGCATTTTATATACTAGCAGTACCTCAGAAATATTCACAGCCTTCGGTGCTAACTCTGGTAATACTCTAAAAGAAAAATCACCATGGCATTAAAAGGAACCCCATCCCGCGCACAGATGGAGTGTGCCACCGCTTCCCATTCCTTTTAGTGGGAGACGCACTGCCAGCATAGTAAAATGAAATGGCCTTATTTGCATTGAGCTGGAGGAGAATAGCTTTTAAAGTGGGTTAGGGTGAAAGGGAGCAGAAAAGACTTCAGAACTGGTTTGAGGAGGGAAAAGAGAGAGACAGAGAGAGGTAAGAGGCTTAGCGTGCTTCAGGGCTTTGGTGTTTGGAGAACCAGACTGTGAAAGGAAGGGGAAATTAGGCATCACTCGCTCTTTCCCTCTTTCTCCTTTAGCTAATGAGGCCAATAGTTCCTAGCTGTCAGAGTCACACTGATGTCCAATGAGGGGGCCAGATGTTCCTGGTTTCGCGGTACGGAGCCATGCAGATACCTGCACGCAGGGGTTTAACACATTGATCATAGAGAGAGGCCTCGCGATCTAAAGCTCATGCAGGAAAGCTTTGCGGCCTCCAACTGGGCTGCTTGTATAAGAAAAGATGGAACGGGCCCCATCGTCCTCAGGCAGCTACTGGCTTTGGACAGTCGATGCTCTTAGGCCCAGCTGAGGAGGAACTGGGGAAAAAAACGAAAGCAGAAACTACTACTTATAAAATAATTCACAAGCTCTTGCACCCCTCACTCAAAGTGTTGAAAGCAAAGGAGGTGTTATCACTGCAGCGCAACATCTGGGGTTTTCGCATCTCGAGGGAAGATGGGCATGAAACACATTCTCTACAAAAAGAATGTAGCTGGCAGATTCTCGGACGAGACTGGAACTTGAATTGAGACTCGAAAAATATTTGAAACTGAGCCTGTGGTGCAACACTGCAGTCTTCGGATCGCACGGGGTTGGGAACGATAGCCTGACACGCTAAATGGCATTCGTTAGCTCCGACCGCTCTACTGGAAAAGTCTGCAGTCCAAACAATTTTGAATTTAAATACAAAATGCGTCTGTGGAAAATGTGACCGCAGCATAAATGTTTGAATAAGCCCTGCTTATCAATGCGGTATGAGAAGCAAAAAGCTTTGTTCGGTGGGCTGAGAAGAATCCTCGTCCTTTATTAAACATCTAAGTTCAGGTCAGCTTCATTACCATAATACAGAGCTCTTATACCATGAAACAAACATCCTCCCTCAAAAAGACAGCTTGGTCGACAGATTGGGATATTGTGCATAGTGTGCAAGTTTTGTTTGTGTACGACGGCTGGATTTCAAAAAGGTGAGCGGTAAAGAATACACGAAAAAATATGGATCTTTTCCCATTAAAAAGTATCTGGAAAAGGACAGGCAAGCACAAAGTCTAAGAATAAAATATATGTAGTTAGGGAAATAAATCAACCTATAGGCTCATAAATGCAGTTTCCAACTCAAATAAACACACTGGGCAGTTTCACACAAATTATAAAAGGGCAAAATATTGATTAATAAAGTATTTTTGTACACTCTAAGAAAAATGCTGAGTTGTTTTAACCCAATTTTGGGTCAAATATGGACTAACCCAGCAATTGGGTTGTTTTAACCCAGCGATTGGGTTGTTTAAATCCTTGGGTGGGTTAAATTTGCTTAAGACAACCCAATTGCTGGGTTTAAACAACCCAACTGCTGTGTTAGTCCATATTTGACCCAACATTGGGTTGTTTTTTACTCCAAATTTTTTAGTGTATGCAGTTCCTTGCAAAATGTACTGTATTTTATGACCTTAAAACACTTTTACATTAGTACATGATTTGTAAAATAATACATTTATTAGGTTTGCATCACACAATCAGTTCTATGTACTTATGACGAGCAGCACAGGGCCAAAAGCATTGGGAACAGAGTGAGGCCAAAAATTGGGAGCTTTGTCCCACATCCTGCAAAGATGTAATCAGCTCCCCGTATTTCCATTATTTGTTTTATTTTATTTCTTTTCTGAAATTACAATACCACAGTGAGTAATTTAATACAAAAAAATGTGATTACCGTTTAAAAATCCATTTGCGTAGCCATCATGTTGTAGCTAGAGCAGGAAAAATACCAAACCAATGCATTCGTAGAGAGGAATATTGCTGCTGATGAGCAAAGGAACTATGTAGACCACATCAAAAGTCATTGAGCCTTAGACACCTCAGGTCTTAAGTGACCCGGTACATTAACTACATTCCTCCTCATTTATTTTTACGGTCAAATCTGATACACACCGATGAAGTGACGTTTCACTCACAGTTACTGCAGGCAGAAAACAAAAGAATAAGAAGTATCATCAGCAAAACTTGAAATGGCTCAGCGACCCCAAACAGATATTAGTGTCACTGTCACTTGATGGATCTGGTGAAGAAGCTGTCAGCGATCAAAATATTGATTTTGAAGATGTTGAAAAAGATAGTTTTGAGAATAATTAGTTTGGGAACACAAGGCAGATGCTGAAAGTACTGGGAAATGAGCTCTGATGAGAACAGTGATGATAAAACATCTGCTCAAACTGAACCCTTCCAAGCTCAAAACAAAACATGCCTTATTTTATTCTTCTGTGAATTGTTACTCTTATAACAAGAAAGTTTTATATTATCGCGACTAGTAGAGATCCATTCATGTTAGATATATAGATACATAATATGAATTTGCTATAATGATTGGTGAAAGAGTCATGCATTTAAAGGTTAAATGTAGCTACACCAGCTAGGACAACAAAAATAAAGAAGTTTGAGATGCACTGAATCTGGTAACAAACACATTTATTGTTTGCATAGTCTAATAAAATAACATTTATTTTAGTATAAAATGTCATTTTTACCTAAACTAGCATGTTATTCAGTTTATTCAGTATATGCAGCTGACTGAATAGGTTCAGTAGAGTAAATTACATTGTATCTCTCGAACCTGGGCGAACGGAGTGCCAGTCACTGCAGTCACAATTAACAAAGCTTATTGACGATTTAGAGTATTATAATCCAACATGATGGCAAATTCTAACTAATGTAAATTAATATTTACAAAAGTAGTAAATGTATCTCTCATTCATGTGTCCTACATAGTCCCGCAAAATGACCTACTATCATCTGTAGTATCATCTACTGCAACAGAGCAATAGCCAGGTGGTCACCCTACCTGGTACAGCTGGAGCGGTCACACTACACTTTTCGTTTTGTTGACTTCCATTCATACTTCTGAATGTGTCAGACTGCAAACACAAGTGCTGCTTCCGAAACAGAATAATTCCCTACTATATAAGTATGAAAAAAGTACAGCAACACATTAGTATGTCCAAATTCAAAACAGTAGGCGAAAAGTACCCAGATGACCTGTTACTTCCGGCGAGATTCTGAAGGGTGCATTCAATGGACACTTTACTATCCCATGAGACCACGGGAGAGGATTTATGAATGGAGGTGAAACGACGCAATTGACGCTGGATATTGACAACATGGATGTAATATGTAGATTTCATTCAAACTACACACATCCATATACTATGTTTTTAACGGTTGCAAAGGAAGTTCAAATTCAAATGTATACCTACTCAGACAGTACGCAATATCGAAAAGCAAAAAGTTTAGCATTTCACTGAACTCTAACCTGGGAATTCGCATCACGTGAAGAAGTGGGACCAGTAGAAGATTTATATACATCACCTGAATTAAAATATATTATTGCAGTAATGTTGAATATTTTATTTCGTTTTCACCAGAAAAAGAAACCAGACAAGCAACTGTGAAATAAACAAATATTACAATAATATCGATAGTATTAAACCCCAACGAAGAAGAAGATTGTATTTTTGTGCAATTTTGGTAATTTTTTATGTCGAATTAATGTTTTTAAAAAAGACACTGCTGAGTGTAACTTACACTAGCGTTAACACTATCAGTTATGTAAGACTTTACAGGAAGACGGTGCACTCTGATTACTTATGAATTGGAGAAAGTGCAACACCCAATAAGGCAAATAAGTCCCGCCTTCTAAATAAAAAGAGCCAATCACTGATTAGTAAACATCACTCACGCAGCTGTTGGAAGCTCCACTTGCTATATAAACAGTCAATTGTTCTGAGACTGCATACATGCATTAGCTTTGTCTTAGCTGAATTTTTTTTTTCATGATTCGAGTTTACACTGAAAAAAAGTGGTGGATTTACATGATTTAATTGTGTACATCAGTCCCACATGAATCAATTAAGTTAAAAAAAAACATAATTTGTTCATGTAACTTCATCATCATGGAATGAATATATTTTAAGTGACCCAATTAAGTCTGTTTGGCTCTCTGACATAATTCAGGCATTCAATTTCATTCATTCATCCACTTCAATTTCATAAAATGTTACACAAATGAATTATAACACTGCACTATAGTTGACAAACTTTTAGTTAGCAATAACACACATTAACATCTTAAATGCTAAGCATTAAAATCTCCTTCAGCAAAGACGTTATGACATTCGTTGTATTAGTCCACAGCCTAAGCAAATGCTCCACTCTTCTCCACAATGCACCTCACTGTAATTTGAATTGTTCTAATAATTTCAACATAATTAAATATTAAACACAACCAAGTCTCCCCCTTTCTCATCATGCTCAAAAATACATAAAATTACTTACCAACTTGTAAGGTCCAGGCAGGGCCGGCTCTAGCTCTAGGCGAGATGGAGTTTTGCACTTGAGCAAATTATGACCCATAAACTGGATTAACTATACCCTTAAAACATACACACACACACACACACACACACACACACACACACACACACACACACACACACACACACACACACACACACACACACACACACACACACACACACACACACACACACACACACACACACACACACACACACACACTTGTTTGTTTTTGTGACATATTGGGACATTCCATAGGCGTAATGGTTTTTATACCGTACAAACCGTATTTTCTATCCCCCTACACTGCCCTGCCCATAAACATACCCCTCACAGGAAACATTCTGCATTTTTACTTTCTAAAAAAATTTGAAAATCATACACACACACACACACGCACACACACACGCACACACGCACACACACACACAGTAACAATTATGGTTATAGTAGGCAAGTGGTGTTAGTTCTTCTTCTGTATAGTGTGTGTGTGTGTGTGTGTGTGTGTGTGTGTGTGTGTGTGTGTGTGTGTGTGTGCGTGCGTGCGTGCGTGCGTGCGTGCGTGCGTGCGTGCGTGCGTGCGTGTGTGTGTGAAGACTCACCCACTTTTTACGACCAATAATATTGGACCCACTCACTTTTATCGTCTCTAATTCAGCACATGTCTGTTTACCTACTCCTAACCGAGGAACACTTGTTATTAAACACATGTTATTTATTTATACTTTTCTATTATGGCATCTAACGTTACTCTAACGTTACTCGTTACTAAAAAAAAAAAAAAAAAAAAAAAAACTGAGAGAGGACCCACTTTTTATTTGCTTCCAACGCTCATGTAGAGAGCATTTGTACTTTTTATAACTAGCATGCATATGATACATTATCCACATGTATAATGTAGAGGACTTTTGATATTTAAATTACATCCATGTAGGTTATTTTAGATTATTGTCAGTGAAGTTATGTTTGTAATACGTAGTAATATGTAAAAAACTAGCAAGTGATAGCTTAGTGACAATATTAATAATATTAATAAAATGAATGTTAGTTTGTACTATTGAAAATACTAAGTAAATTTATTTTGTTTGACGACTTGTTGGCTGAGATAAGAAGACTAACCTCTTTACTGGGCTTTCTTTCGATCTTCTTCCTTTCTCTTTTTCCATCTAAATTTGGGTAGTTCCCAAAATTTTGGATGATGATGTCGGACAAAGTGTAAGCATTTTGAACTTCGAGACGCACTAGACTTGGAAGGCGCTCCGCCGAAAGCTAGATGTTTTATTTTATAAAGTTTTAAATATGGACATCTTTCTTACACAACCTCATTTATTCATTTCAGAAGCACTTTATTAACCCCCTGGAACCGTGCATGTGAATTACTTTTATAATGGATGGATGCACTTTTTTGGGATTGAAATATTGGGCTGCCATTCACTGTCATTATAATGCTTGGATTAGCCAGGACATTTTTTAATACAAGTCCAATTTGTCTGAAAAACGATTTTCATAGGCTACACCTAGTATGGCTTGGGGCTCAGTAAATTATGGGATCATCTGAATCCCTTTAAAGGTACTTTGGTTTAGTGTATGTGGTGTACATTATATTCAAAAATGATAACACAACAAATGTTGTTGATCACTCATTTAATTTCTAAACTACTGCAATACATACAACACACCCAACAAACTAAAATGTTGCCAGATTCACGTTCAATAGTTCCGGATAAAACTAAACAAGGATTTAGCGGCACTCGGAAATTTAGTGCCAATCACGCGAAACATACGAGAAACGGTGTAATATGTTCGCAGAAATGTCACCACAGGCACGTTTTCCCGATAAGTGGGGGTTGATAGAATAACAGAATAAACAACATCAATTGTGGCTTTTCTGCCATTAAAAAATGCAGATATGTCCTAAGCTGCATGTTTTGGTTCGAATGTATTGAAGGGGCAGAGGCTTGTTTATGTGACTGTAGTGTAAAAAAGAATAATAATAATAAGAGAGGGAGGGAGGGAGAGAGAGATGCTTACATGTTCTTCAGGAGTAGTTAATCATCCTCTCTGAGTGGTTTCTGCTGACACACATCAGTTTGAAGCAAATGTCTCTCTGTCATAATCACAGCTTTTTATGATCATTTTGCCCTTCCTGCCCTTTCATGGTGTCAGAGAGTAATGAGTGCTTTTAGAGAATAGAGAAGAGAGTAGAAAAGATGGATAGATTGTGTGTATGTGTGAGAGAGAATCAACACTAGAGAAACACACTAAGTTTGGTCCCATCAAACCTCCATCATGGAATCCCCAAAATGATCCTTTTGTATGTTGATTCCTTAATCTGTTGTGTTGTTTAACATTTGATTAGTTGACTTGAGACATGATGAAAGCATGCATTGAAGAGTATGCAAATGACTTAGAAAGATACAAGATAGTAAAGGTAACCCAATATTAAATAAATCAAAATCAGAGACAAACTTAATTCTTACAAGTCTATTACATTTGTCTATATGTGTACATATGTCTCTGTTTTATTATGATGAAAGAATAATGAAAGAAATGAATATATAAAAGAACACACTTTTTGGCAATAATTATAAAAACTTTTTAGTAGGGATGGATTTTTATTAGCCTGATTTTTATAGGCTAGCATTTTTATTTTGAATACAATAATACATTTCATGATTTTAGTATTCAACAGCTATTCAAATTAAATTTGAATTATTAAATGGTAATGTAAATAATATCACATTACATAATGTGTATTAATGTATTTACATTATGATGTATAAATAAAGTAAACTGTTTGGAAATTATTAATAAACCAAGATAAACAAAAACTATATTTTATTAACGTTTTGTTTATTATTGATACTTTTCATAGGCTGTCATATTTTTTTATATCTGTGTTGAATAATGGGATATATATATATATATATATATATATATATATATATATATATATATATATATATATATATATATATATATATATATATATATATATATATTATGCTATACAAAATATATTTGCCATTCAAAAACAAATGCATTCCAAAAAAACAAAAACAAAACAGTAATATTGTGAAATGTATATTTGATTATATTTTAAAATGTCACATGATCTTTCAGAAATCATTCTAAAATGATTTGCTGTTCAAGGAACATTTATGATTAATGTTGAAAACAGTTGTGTAAAACTTTTTATTTTTATTTTTTAGGATTTATTTATTTCTTTACTTATGATGTACAGATTTTTATAGGCTATCGTATTTTGAATGGATGGGGTGTATTTAAATTTAATTATATTAAAATAATATAGCAAAATTCCGTTGTACTTCCATAACAATATTTATGTAAATAATATATTTACTAATGTATTTCCATTATGCTACATAGAGTTAGTATAGCCAATTATTGCACATTTACGCATATAACAAAATATCTACGTGTGCAAATCAACTTTTGTCCTATTGTCTACTTGGAGCTAAAGGAGATACTGTTCTAGAGCGAATAATCCAACCCTGTCATTTTGGTTTAATCACGGGTTTCTAAAGACCATTGCAGAAGTCAACCGACGCTCACTCCTCACACACGTGTCAGCGCAGCAGGACTTACTTCCGGTTCAACATGGCGGCATCCATGGCATGTCAGGCGGCTGTGAGAGGACTCCGAGCAGCGAGCACTAAACAACTGCTTGTGAGCAGAAACCAGGTAACACATCGCTGATCTGAACGTTTATTCTCCAGTGCGTGATGTGACCAGCCGAGGAGCGGAGTATCGCGTGGCGCAGCTGCTGTCTGTGTGTTTATAGCGCCAGACATGATGATTTATTCTGCACATATATGCACATAACGTTACTTTATTTAATTTAACTAACGTCAGCGGTCTCAGTAGATAGCAAAATAGACGGCCATCCATCCGTTATGCTTTGGAGAATCAGTCATTTATTGTTTAACTTGTCTTACATTGAACTTTAACCTAACAAGATATTTTATAAATTACATCAGCAAAAGCATGTTTATAAAACACTGCATGACCTGTAATGCAGTCGGATTAGTGTTTTGCAAATAATTTAGATGTAAATGTTATACTTACGATTCTATTCTGAAGTCTCTGTTTGAAATATTCTGTTTTGGAATTTCAAATCTAATTAGGCTATTCTGTTGTAGAGACTGTCTGAACAGACTATATAACTTTTCTAATTTGACCAAGAAATTAAATCCCATAAGATAATAACAGTGTAAGTTTGTGTGTTCTGCTAAATAATTTCTGGAACACTGATTCTGAAAGGGAATACTTTTGAGTGTTTTGGTGGGCTTTTTGCACTCCTTTTTTTATAAGGCTTCAATAGGAATGATTGATTCACCTTCAGGTTTGTCCTCTATTCGTTCAGTCAGTGAGAAGTAGAAGTATCACGTCCATCTTTCAGCCTTTGACCCATCAGTGATGAAACTTTCTGCTGAGCTGGCCAATAACAATTTGCTGTCAGTCTAAGGCAAGGTTTAAAGGTCGATTTTAATATTTATCTTAGCTATACAGATTTTCCTGCTGTCTTAATTCTTATATATTCTGTATTTTTGGCAGATTGTCTTGTGGTCTTCTTTTGGTCTTGCAACATAAAGACATTTTCAATGTTTCTTCATTTTGGGTGTCATCTCATGTTTTGTAGGCTATCTTATGCTTTTGATTGCTCTGAAAGTTGCCTGAGATACAGACTGTAAACCAGGACAACAGGACAAAGTAGATCAACAGTGCAGTTTCAATGGAAATTCAGTCATATGGAAAGTCGGAGGCTATATTTTGAAATTATAGAACAAAACTCAGAAGAAAAGTTTCAAGTAGGTCATTGAATAGATCTGATCTGTGTGTTCTATTCTGTTTTAATCCTGACTGATATCCCTAAATAGTTCAGGGACTGTTGGCACATAAAACAAATGTGTTGGCTGTCAGAGGACGGAGGCTTGCCCTCTATAAGAATGCTTGTTTTTGTCCTGGAACTTTAATATCCAAAGTATAACTAAAGCATGCACAAATATAATTTATTACTATAAATATAATTTATTTAAAACTGTTGTTATTGCTGCTTAAATGTTATTTCTGTTTGTACTTCTGTATCTTAATAGCGTGATAAAGTAGGATGTAAATTGGAGTAGTGTTTCTGTATTATTCACAATGATATGTTTGATTTGTCTTGTCAGATTGGGAATTGCTTTTGGGTAAGTACTTGGGGTAGGTCGTGATATGCCTATATCTATAATAGGGCTCTATTCGTACTAGGTGATTATTATGCTGTATTTTTGTTTCTGTTTTATTATATTTGTTGTGTATATTGTTGTGTGTTTTTATTTTTTTGGCAATAATTCTAAATAAAGTTTCATTCATTCATTATAGCTGCTACAACTAAAATGAAAACCACTAAAAAGGTACTTGAAATAAAATAAGCATTAACTTAAATAAAATATATATTTTTAAATTCTTAAATTTATTTTATTTCAGCTAGTAAGTAAACATTTATAATTGTCGTGTAGTTTAATTTGATGCACAAAAATGAATAATAATAAAAAAATTAAAAAAAAAAAAAAATATATATATATATATATATATATATATATATATATATATATATATATATATTTTAAAAAGTACCGATAAGAATACCTTTAAATTACCGGACCGATAAGCAGTATCGGTAATAGTAGTAATACCGTTAAAATCTTAACGATACCCATCCCTAGGGCTGTAGCAACGTTGTTGCGTGACATTCATCAACTTCGAGACGACATTCAACTTATTTTTTTTAATGCTAGATATAGATATTCACCATTCCCTATCCCTATTTACCATTTTGTGGTTCATTTTTAATTTCAGACATTATACTTTTTATATGCCTATTGTTTATCCTATTATTTATGGGCCTAACAGTAAATTTATTGTAATCAACACCCCAAACACACTTTTGAAGAGTAAAAATGACATACAAGGTTAACTAATTCAACTTTATTAAAACAGCTTCTGGTAATCGAACATACATAGATACATTTTGTAAAAATAAATAAAATAGAATAAACAAATTACATTTAGTTTAAGTATAATACACCAAACACAAAAAAAGCAAAGATGGATCAGAATATTTAATGAACAAAACTGGATTTTGTTGATGGCAGAAAATCGAATCAAAAGCCGGGTGACCGGCATCATGTCCAGGAAACATCAACAAATCCAAAGGAGAAATGCAAGTCCAGAAACCAGTAGACAAGTTAGACAGTAAAACAAATATTTTTCGTTAAGCTGACCAGATGATGTTGAACACTTTTCTTAATGGTAAGGATCTGTAATGGTAAGGATAAGTAAATCTGCTAATGTTAAAAGAAATAGCGATATGATGGTACTGTAATACACAAAATCTCAACTCCATGAATACTATGATTTGTCCGTTAATTTTTTTGTAGTTTGTAGAAAGAACAAATAAATGTCACGTAGGCACGGAAATTGTAGCTTGTTTGAATATTTGCGTATCAGCTGAGGTAAATTAAAACGTATCAACGTACACGTATCAAGTTATTAACGTTACTCTTTGAAGAATGAGACGGTTCAACTGTCAGTTGAAGTTTAAAAGGCTGATATTCGCGCATTAGGGCAGTAACAAGTTCAGGTCGTCCAGTGGTTGTCCAGATACTCTTGGCATAACCTTAAGCAATGGCCCTTGACGGTGGTTCAATGTCAACATTGTGACAATGCTGTAACAACCTTCACTACACAATGTAGTTATAGCAAACTTTTGGACAATGTTGTTAGAAGGTTGTGTACGTTGTGCCAATGTTGTGTGTTTGCTGGGAATTTATGTAAACGAATGAGTAATAAAATTCACCCCTTTCACAGTTGTCATAAAGGTCAAAATTAGACGTATAGAACAACAACCACAATTTGTACCAGGCTGTAATCCTTCTTTAAACACATTCTCTGTAAACATCAGGTTTTTTCTGCTGTAAAGTTGGGCATTTTAACATGGGGCTCAGTGAGATTCTGCTCCCTTCTGGAGCCTGTCTCTAGCAGCCAGCCGATGAATTGCAGTTTAAGTTACTTCCGTATCGGCTTCAAGAGAAACTGGGGGAGGTTACTGCTTGGTGGATATTCTAGAATAGATTTACAATATAATTTTCTCGATTTTAATCTGTAATGATGTGGTTTCTTAAATCTAAAATCTTTTAGTCTGTGCTGTTTTCTGTTGCTGTGTAAGCAAAACTCCAATAAACATTTGTAGCGTGCCTGCTATTTGATAACTGCAAAAAGCTCTGTTCTGTTACATTTAATATGAAGCAAAGTTTTAAAGGTGCTGTTTGACACAATTTACCATTGCACACACTGCCGATACATTTATGTTCAAGCACCATGCAAAAGTGAATTTTGCATAATAGGTCCCTTTAGAACATTCTATTTTTACAATTTATTCCGAAATTACTCTACAAAAGCGCATGCATCTCATAAATCTTTATACTAGTTTTTACACAGAATATGGACTTGCTTAAACATGAATTTTTTTTTTTTAATCGTCTTTCCAGTGACTTTAGTACACACATATAGTTGAAGCACTCAATGACCTGATTTTGCAACTGGATTCAGCTCCCAGAATGCAGCACACAGCAGTGATGTCATCATGAAAGTCTGTTTTCCATTTAAATAATAATAAATAAAAAACTAAATGCTACATTTCTACTGCTACCTTTTGACCTTATTATTATTAATTTTGTCCCTGAGCTGGAGGTCTATGCAGGAAAAGGACATTGGATCAACACCAATTTAGTGTAGTAGGCATCACTTCATTACTTCTTGCAGTCCACTCTTCTGTCATAAGATGTGGTTTAGTAGTGCATGCAGAGTGCTTAGCTAGCATATATTTTCATTTCGGTCGTATAATGAGATGCAACCCGCTGCAACAGGGCACAAGCCTCATCCATCTGAGAGAGGACCTGCTCTAATGAGAGAGTACATAGTGCCAAGTGCAGTTATATTATCTTTATTGAGATGACTTATTTAAGACTTTTTTGTTTCAATGAATAGTGACATCTTTATGGTAATTGATCTTTAATGCATAGGTTTATCTCAGCTATTTGTAAAGATGACGAGGACCTCTAAATTGTGGGTGTGAAGGTCAGAAGTAATTCAAAAAGTACATTTTTAAAGCACTGATGTCAAGATGTGATTCAGACACTAATAAGATGTAGATTAGAGCGGCTTTTTCCATTTTTCTCTCAGTTTGGACTTCTCGCGTTTGGATCAATGCATGTTTCACCATCATCTTAGGCGTCTGGCTGCCAGCCAGGTCCTGACAGCGATCAATGAGCTTTATTAATCAGTGAATGCATGCTTAGACTTTTGCACTATAGGGTTGGGTAAAAAAATTTGATTTATCATGATCATCATCTTAAAATCTGGATTTTAAGAATTATTTTTACATTAGTTTCGTGTTTTTTTTGTTTTTTTTTATTAAATGTGATTAAAAATAAACAAATGTATTCTGGGTGAAATAATGACAAGAACATATGAATGGGTTCTTTTTAGTGAATCAAAACATACAGCTTAACCAGTATTGCCCAATTCACCAACAAATGACTCTTGAGCAGATTATTATTAAAGGTGCACTATGCAACTTTCCGTCCACTGGAGGGCGCCTATTCTAAAAAAAAAAAAAAGGTGTAGAGGGATTGTTATACAAACACACGGCTCGCGAGTACCGGGACTTTTATTATGACGGGACGGGACACAGTCGCCGGGCACCTGCACTTCCGCTTTCTCCGCACATGATTAGGTAAAGGAGCTTTGTTTATCATATTAGATACATTTAAGTGTGTTTAAAATTATGTTATGACGTTACTCTGTGCGTTCGCTCAGCGCTGCTGTGATATGTTCACACTGCTAAGAGTAAAGCGCTTCTGCAGAATTAATCCAAGGGTAACGCAGATATGATGCTATTGACAGGCGACTCGCTCAAACGCTATGCTGAGACATCCCGGGTCCTTGGTTAAAATAGCACTTTTCTCACAATTTACAAATAGTTGGAAACATTTGGGGTATTGTAAGTACTTAACTGAACAAAATATAAAACACTGGCCTAGTGGTTTTTGTATATTTTACTGCAAAAATACTACATAGTGCACCTTTAATGGTTTTCCCCCAAGTCGTTCACTTAATTAATCTATCAAAAATAAGGCTCATTTCGAGTTTTATTTAATTTTAATTTTTATGTCATTTTGGTACTCTGTCATTGTAGTTATAACTGGTGTTTTAATAATTTAAAACTAATTATATATCCACTATTAAGATGTTTGTGAAAGAAGTCCCTTATGCTCAAATATTGTAATGCACCTCCGGAATCATATATATATATATTAAAATAACCTCTTAAACCATTACTGCTGGCAAGTTTTGTGGATAGAAATGGACATTTTGAGACATACAACTACACTGTACATTTGTTTTTTTGGTTTAACTTAAAAAAGTAAGTAACCTGGTTGCCTTGAAATCTTGAGTTTATTGAAATGAAAAAATTGAGTTGATACAATGAAGGAAATTTGTTTAATAAATAGAAACTCAAAATATTATTGTATCTGAACCATATAAAAAAAATGATAAATCATGAAAATAGCACTATTTGGCATATACTACATCATCACAAATAAAACACACAATTACCCAATATGCTTACAAAATCTTTTAATAATATTTTAATAAAGGTTGTTGAATCTCAAAAAATGTTCATTGTATCAAATTTTTAATTTCCATGAACTCAAAATTTTAAGGCAACCAGGTAACTTCAGCTTTCATTTACAGTATTAGTAGAAATCGATAAGGGAAAAATAAAACGGCACGCACAACCCAGAAAAAGATTATTGACAATTTTATCTTAATGGCAAAGGCCACACCCAATCTGTAAGCACTTATTTTTTCTGGGCTTTTCATAGAAGATCTCTAGGGCTCTTTGGTAATTGAATGATATTGTGATGCATGTGGCCAGGTGCTGTCCTTGTAGCCTATTTCTCCGGTCTGCCTTCAACTAGAAATAAAGCAAATACAAACACTGCATGAAGAGATTTTAATGGAGCTGGAGCTGTAGGTATACAGATATCACATCAATATGTCGTAACAAATGAATAATGGATCTATTCAAACTCACTCTATTCAGTGTGGGAAAGTCACGCTCAACTTTATTTGCTTCTATTGTAGAACACTTGATGGTTATCTAATCAGAATATGCTACAGTGATGTTGACACGAATGAGTTTCTGATTTGTTTATATGTTTCTGTCAGCTGCGTTAGGATACAGTTTGATTCTTCATGTCACTAGCTTCAAATATGCCACTTCTCTGCATAAAAGCGTCCAGATGGATATAAAAGAATGCAAATTAAGTTAGATGGAAACAAACTTGACATTAAACATTTGGGTCAGACTTGCGTGTGTTTTTGTTACATTGTTTTAACTGCTTGAGGTAACAGTTACTAATGTTAGCGTCAGCCTCGATTGCATTAATACAGCCTCTAGACAACAAATGAATTACTTTATAGTGATAGTAAAGCATGTACCGTAGTGTATAATAACATACCGTTTTGTTGTCTGTTTTAAATCCGTTTTTAGTCTAGTTTAGTTTATTGATTTATATAGCACATTTAAAACAAGCAAGGTTGTAACCAAAGTGCTGTACAAGAGTATTAAAATAAAATCAAAACAGAATTACACATTAGATATAAACATTGAGGGTACATGGGAAAGCATTTACACCATCAGTTAAAACATAAAGAATATAAAAGAGTTTTTAAGGATGCTTTAAAAGTAGCAACTGAGGGGGGAGATCTAATACTAAGAGGAAGACAGTTCCAGAGTCAAAGAGCCGCTACAGAGAAAGCCCGGTCACGTTTAGTCTTATAACGAGAGCGAGGAATAGAAAGATAATGTTGATTCGAAGAGTGTAGGGATCTTGAGGCATTGTACATAACAAGATGATCACTAATGTAGTGAGGTGCAAGCCCATGCAGGACTTTAAAAACAAAAAGCTACATTTTAAATTCGATCCGTGACCTAAACGGTAGCCAATGAAGAGTGATCACAAGAGTGATGTGCTTTTTAGTGCCAGTTAGTAGTCTGGCTGCTGCGTTCTGAACCATTTGTAAACGGTTTACAGCTGAATTAGGCAAACCCAGGTACAACGAATTACAATAGGTACAACCCAGTACAATCGGTACAACAAGTTTGTTTTTTTAGTGTCCCACTCTTCCGCGCGCAATCTCACGTGTCAGTCGCTATAGCAACGGATGCAAGCTCACCGCGGTTGCGCGAGCACTTGTTTGCACACGCTTGCTTGCCGTCTTCCGAATTTATTTAGCAGTAAGTTACAAAAATGCTGTGGGTAAATGTATTGGAGTAAAAGTATACATTTTATGTAGGAAATGTAGTGGAGTAAAAGTAAAAGTTGACAGAAAAAAAAGTACAGATTCTCCCCAAAAATATTACTGGTTATGAGAAGAACTTGCAGTGGCGCTGAAAATCCAGCGGTGGTGCTGCGCCGCTGTGAATACATTGTAGGGGAAACACTGGAATTACCCCGTTTTCTTTTTGAATATATTTAAAAATATATAATTTATTCCTGTGATGGCTAAGCTGAAGTTTCAGCATACATCACTCCAGTCTTCAGTGTCACATGATCCTTCAGAAATCATTTGAATATGCTTATTGGGTGGTCAGTTTTTGTCCATTATTTTTGGTGTTTAATTAATAATTATGGTTCAGAATTTTCATAATGTACCATATTTAAATGCTCCCTGTATAATTTAGATCAATACCTAAATATAACCGATTGAATCATTTTGGAACTGTGAACTAGAATCAAATCAATGTGTATCGATAATACAGAACCCAAGTTTGCATCAGTCCTCGCATAGTGCACAAAACTGCTCACTCAAGTTTCTCTGAAACTGTCTGAAGTTTTAAAGAATCAGTTTTTTGGACTTTTACCACATAGATAAGAGAAGTGATTAGCCAGCTGCCAGTCGGCTGTAGTGGAGTTCAGGAGCCGTGACTGGCAGGTAGGTATCACGGCAATTCTCTCCCATCTTTTATGACAGCTTGAAAATTAGAGATGGCTTGTCAATGATGACAAAGCCAAAAAAAAGAGAGACGGCATAAGACAGGCTATGGCCGATAACACCAACGCTGCCTCAGAAATTCCTGTGTGGACGTAGAGATAATCCCAGAGCTGTTTTCCCCAGCACAACCCTCACCGTGCCATGGCTGCATCTCCAAAGTTAAAGGAGCATTTGCCGCTGCGTTCGTTCGCTGGGGCGGGGGAAATCTTTACGCAAAGATTGAAGACGTCAAAGCTCATTCGCCTCACAATACTGCAGCAGCTTGAAAAGCTCGACTGGAGCGTTGAAACAGGACCAGGGGAGTCTGCTGGATGAGGCTGCATGCTGAATATTTTAAACGAAGGGTGGGTGGGTGCGACTCCTCTGGTGCAAGAACTTCAAACGGCATGCGTTTCTCCCATCTGTCCACAGCGAGAACACATTTACATTTCCTGGCCGCCAGGGATACAGTAGAGCAAGTTTGCTATAACTGGATTTGAATATCGTTTCGCCAAGGTTAATAGCCATTTCTGTTGCTCATGAGGGCTGTTTAGGCTTTTTCAATAATTTAGGAAGGCGGCAATCATTTAGAGTTCTTGTCGGCAGTCTTTTGAAGGAGAGGTGCCTCTTTTAAACACTCCTATGGGACTCATATTCCGGTCCATTTGGGATAATTCTTCTGTAATGATGATTATGATGAGGCGGTATTTAGTGTTACAGGAAATTAAAAGTTTTGTTATAAAAGTGTGCCAATGACAGTTGTGGAAAAACTTTGTAAGTTTGTCTATCTTGATATTTATTCAGTTGGTTTGTGTTCCCATGGATGTTCAAAAGCTCATTTTAAGTTGTGAATCTGAAAAACTGTATAAATGTTGTGTATTAAAGGAACAATTCACAATTTTTTTAAATTCTGTCATTTGTTACAAACTTACTTGACTGACTTTTTTCCATTTAGCTGAAAATCTTTGGTTGCTTTTGTCCATGCGTTACAAAGAAATGGAACTGAAGCTTTCAAGCTTCAAAAAGTACAAATAAGCACATATATCATAAGTAATCTTTGTGAAAAATGGGGTGTGCAAAATTATTCAGCCCCCTTAAGTTAATACTTTGTAGCGCCATCTTTTGCTGCGATTACAGCTGTAAGTCGCTTGGGGTATGTCTCTATCAGTTTTGCACATCGAGAGACTGACATTTTTGCCCATTCCTCCTTGCAGAACAGCTCCAGCTCAGTGAGGTTGGATGGAGAGCGTTTGTGAACAGCAGTTTTCAGTTCTTTCCACAGATTCTCGATTGGATTCAGGTCTGGACTTTGACTTGGCCATTCTATCACCTGAATATGTTTATTTTTGAACCATTCCATTGTAGATTTTGCTTTATGTTTTGGATCATTGTCTTGTTGGAAGACAAATCTCCGTCCCAGTCTCAGGTCTTTTGCAGACTCCATCAGGTTTTCTTTCAGAATGGTCCTGTATTTTGCTCCATCCATCTTCCCATCAATTTTAACCATCTTCCCTGTCCCTGCTGAAGAAAAGCAGGCCCAAACCATGATGCTGCCACCACCATGTTTGACAGTGGGGATGGTGTGTTCAGGGTGATGAGCTATGTTGCTTTTACGCCAAACATAACGTTTTACATTGTTGCCAAAAAGTTAAATTTTGGTTTCATCTGACCAGAGCACCTTCTTCCACCTTCTTCCTGGTGTGTCTCCCAGGTGGCTTGTGGCAAACTTTAAACAACACTTTTTATGGATATCTTTAAGAAATGGCTTTCTTCCTGCCACTCTTCCATAAAGGCCAGATTTGTGCAGTATACGGCTGATTGTTGTCCTATGGACAGAGTCTCCCACCTCAGCTGTAGATCTCTGCAGTTCATCCAGAGTGATCATGGGCCTTTTGGCTGCATCTCTGATCAGTCTTCTCCTTGTATGAGCTGAAAGTTTAGAGGGACGGCCAGGTCTTGGTAGATTTGCAGTGGTCTGATACTCCTTCCATTTCAATATAATCGCTTGCACAGTGCTCCTTGGGATGTTTAAAGCTTGGGAAATCTTTTTGTATCCAAATCCGGCTTTAAACTTCTCCACAACAGTATCTCGGACCTGCCTGGTGTGCTCCTTGTTCTTCATGATGCTCTCTGAGCTTTAAACGGACCTCTGAGACTATCACAGTGCAGGTGCATTTATACAGAGACTTGATTACACACAGGTGGATTCTATTTATCCTCATTAGTCATTTAGGTCAACATTGGCTCATTCAGAGATCCTCACTAAACTTCTGGAGAGAGTTTGCTGCACTGAAAGTAAAGGGGCCGACTAATTTTGCATACCCAATTTTTTCAGTTTTTGATTCCCCTAAAACACTATTTAGGTGAATTAAGTGACTAAATGCATCTTGTTGTCATTTAAGGGCCCTGGTCATGTTGGAGAGACATTTTAATTGCATTTTGGGTCTGTTAAGATGCAAAAGGACGCCCTCTATATTTATGCCCCCATAACTGCCGTTTTAGCTGAGTGGAAGCTCTGGGCATTAACTGTAACAGCTCCGTGTTGCAAGCAACAATCTGGTTCTTTTTTTTTTATAGACAGTATTCACAAAGGTATAACGATCAAGATGAACTTAAACATTTCCTGGAGTTCCTTTAAACCACACTCAATTTCAGAATTTACTCTCCTTATCTATAACTATGCAAAGCATGCTGGGAAATAGAAATACACTGCCCAGTTCAGTCAGCCCAACATAAATGATTCATGTAGTTCCAACACAAACTGTTTAGGTTAACTTAACATTTTAGACATTTCAGTTCATTTAACATAATACATTTTAATGCAAATTGCAATTAAGTAAAAGTTGTTTCAGCTTTTTTTTTTTTAATAAACTGAGCTAATAGTTAGAATCATAACTAGATCATTAAGTGAGTTGAACCTAAAAAAATCAGACCAGTCCGATTTACGAACGAATCATTCAGACCTGTTTTGTGCATCAATTCTTGTTTGTTTATTACCAGACCAAGCTCAGTTTAAAATTTAAAATTTGTCTGGGGGATCTGCTCTGATTTTTTTACTGCACAAGTAGGACGGCATTTTCATATGCAATTGGATAGTCCTTCAACCAATTAGATCACAGAGGCATGATCAATAGGCAAGAACATTTTTTTTTTGACAGTCTATGGCAACGGACCATCATTTCTCTATCTGTCATTGTGTTAAACTCGCCAATAGGTGGAATTGGTGGACAGGTGGATAAGCCAGTGTGATTGGTTCCTGCAATTGTGTAACAGAAAGAAATGAATGTACAGGTTTCCAGACTGAGTTGAAGGGCGAGATCAAATTGCCAGCAGATCAGGCTGGGTTTACCCAGTCTACATCAACTCAGCAGATTCATTGAAAAATAACCCAAAAGAATGATTTTCTTACCACAAACTTTTGAATTGTAATAGTTTCCACAAATATTAGGCAGCACAACTGTTTTTAACATTGACAATAAGAATAAATGTTTCTTGAGCATCAAATCAGCATATTATAATGATTTCTGAAGGATCATGTGACAATGAAGACTGCAGTAATGATGCTAAAAAAATAAATTTCCCATCACAGGAATAAATTACATTTCTAAATAAATAAGTATTACTGTATTACTGTGGGTTTTTTTTATAGGTTAAATGCACACTGTAAAAAGTGATCAGTTGACTTAACTTAAAAAAGTGAGTAAACCCATTTCTTTAAAATTATTAATTAATACACTTAATGCTGAAGTGAAAAAAGGAAGTTATGTGATCTTGCCAATTCCACATGACGTTTATTTACTTTTATATTTTTAAAACTAATTATATATCCACTATTGAGATGTTTGTGAAATAAGTCCCTTATGCTTTTAATATAATTTTAAAGCAACAGGTTTACTAACTTTTTTTAAGTTAAAGGGCTATTTCGTCAAAAATGAAAATTAGCCCATGATTTACTCACTCTCAAGTCATCCTTGGTGTATATAACTTTTTTCTGTATTTCAGATAAATACAGTCAGATTATATTAAAACATATCCTGGCTATTCCAAGCTTTATAATGGCAGTGAAAGTGCCATAAAAGTGCTCCACACGGTTCCGGGCAGTTAATAAAGGCATTCTGAAGCAAAGTGATGTGTCTGTGTAAGAAAAATATCCATATTTAAAACTTAATAAACTAAAATAACTAGCTTGTGACGGAGACCTCTAACCCTAACCTTAACTCTAACTTTTCAAAAACATAAAAAAAAAAAGATTTATTCCAAACTTTTGACCAGTAGTGTACTGTAGTTCTTGAGTCATCTTGAACAGGATGCTCCAGTTCTTTGAAAGCTCATTGTAATTGCAAATTTTTTTCATAGAAGAAAGTACGTTGCATTGGTAAATGAGTCAATTCTTCTTTTAATATTCTATTCTAAACGATTCAGTTTCTTCGCCCACTTCCATTTGTCCACAGACTTGACCTCGTTCTTCCAGACTCCTCTTCTCTGAATGATGTTCCATATTAACTATGCTAATTGCTAAATTCTTATCTGCAGAGAGTTGCCTTCACCTTCAGCCCGTGTCTGTCTTTAGGAGATTAAGCAAAAAGCGTATCCCATGATGCAAATCTCTGCGATCTAAATCCTTTGGCATGCTCTGCTGACTCTCCCTAACTCAGCTCTGCTAACACACACACGTCACAGCCTAACGGAGCTCTCCTGTCAAATTGTCAAAAGCTGCTGCTCATCCAGCACTCACCTGACCTTGTTGAACGGAAGTCAGACGTTAAAACACGACTATGAAAAAGAGCGGAGAGCATTCAGCGATCACAAATTACTTCGACTTTTTTTTCCCCGGCAAGAGCTAATTAAATCATTGCTTCGTTATCCAATATTGTGACTTTGAAAGAATATTGATGTTCTGATTTAAAATAATTTCACCATTTGTTCCTGTGAGCATGTTTTTATCTAATTAGTTTGTGCAAATTCTGAAACGACGTAAATACACCTTATTAACATCTCAGATGAACTCACATTATAATGAACCTTGATACCGATTTATCAACAACACTTTATTCGCATCTTCGTTGATTGGGACTGTTTTAATACCCGTATTGTATTATTCACCATAAATGGCAGCTATCATTTCTGAATAAAGTAAACCAATTAGTTACAATCAGGAATGGGAAAATGTGTTAATTTCTTAAATCAAAACGCCCCTCAAGGATTCCACAAGTTAATTAAATGTGAGGCCATTTGGAGGTGCTAATTAAGAAGAGTCATTTCAAAGGGTTTAGGGCAGAGCTATGACTAGTAATGAGGGTTTTAACCCCTGGAGACTGCTGGCCTGTGACTGCACTATGAAGGATCCGATACAGCCGACTGGGCCACTCCGTAAATACTGTTTGTTGAAGCATCAGATGCTGATAATTAGGGAAAGAATTAACATATAATGCAGAGTAGGTCTGGGTGGTTTACTGTGCAACTAGAATGGTGCAACAGGTAGAAATACATTATTGTATTTTATTGTATTGTTTTAGTTCTTGTTGTTCTTCTTGTTGTTCTTCTTGTTGTTCTTGTTCTTCTTGTTCTTGTTCTTCTTGTTCTTGTTCTTCTTGTTCTTGTTCTTCTTGTTCTTGTTCTTCTTGTTCTTCTTCTTCTTGTTCTTCTTCTTCTTGTTCTTCTTCTTCTTCTTCTTCTTGCTCTTCTTGCTCTTCTTGCTCTTCTTCTTGCTCTTCTTCTTGCTCTTCTTGCTCTTCTTGCTCTTCTTCTTGCTCTTCTTCTTGCTCTTCTTGCTCTTCTTCTTGCTCTTCTTCTTGCTCTTCTTGCTCTTCCTCTTCTTCCTCGCCGCTGATATATATTGTGCGATGGACACCACCATGTTAGTTTTGACCGAATTTCAGCGAATTGTATCTTTTAGATTTAAAGCACATCAGTTTATCCACTTTTCCCAAAATACAATAAAGCAAGTGATCGATACATTTTAGTTACATAATAACTACGCAATATTTATCTGATATGAATAAAACGTGTCATCAAATTAAACAGTCATGACGCACTGAACGTTCCTATCACACCAGTGTGATCATGCGCATCAAATGGCTAATAAGTTAATTTAGTTTTAGTTAACAATAACCATTGATATTTAATGTTGTATCATCTCATATTAACTAGTCATTGCTCATAATAGTCATTGCTCCTTTAAAGTTATGCAAGAGTTTCTTTTACCCAGGATAAAAAGAGGCTTTGATATATGGTGAATACAGTAGGTCTTAAATGTACATTATGCAGTGATTATACAAAATATATATGCAATTTTAATTATTTATGCCATGGAAATGCATGAAAAATTCTGTCTGATTTAATGTTTTTTATTATTATGCACAATGGATCAGCATTGCCCCCTGAAAGACCTCAAGAAAAGATCTCATAATCCTGTCCTCAGAAAATCTCCCTGTTTGAGCTTCTAAGCTCCTCTTCCTTCTCCCAAAAGAATTGGATTGGTCAATACAGATTTGTAAATATCCCCTCATGAATATGCAAATGTCAAAAAACAATTTTCCCCAGTGAGGGAAGCAGTTATGTTGCTTAATTTCCTTTTACTTTTTTTGTCTTCCCGCAAGAACTCTTTTAGGAATCAATCTTTCATCGACTTGAGATTTCCACTCTCTCTGTCCTGCTGATGGAGCGGCCTAATGGCTAAGTCATGCTAATGTTGAGAGCAGACTAATAGTGTACTGAAGGGCTAAATGTAGTTCTACATTGACTCCTGCACTGTCTGGGTCTTTGGCACATTGAGTAATTGTTATATTTTTGTCTGTTTGTAAACTGTTTGTGAAAACCCCAGCAGATTTTATGTTTAGTGGATGAGCGATTACATGTGATTCCTCTTTTGTGGGTTTTCCTTTAAAGACAGATGTTGATTTCTTTCATTCTTATATTATTTTACGTTGTGATTTTTATGTTTCTCATCTGTCAGGTAGATGCTTAAACATGTCATGCTGAATTACTTTTACACTTTTATGTCTGCCTTGTGAGAAACAATGAGATTGGATCTCTAAGCAGCTGATTGCTTTCAGTTTGTTGTCCATTGGTAATGGTGTATATGGTCAGGAAGACTATTAATGCTAGTTAAAGATGACATGGAATCAAAACTGATTATATAAAACTTTAAAAATCTATGTTCAGTATGATTTGTGAGTGCAGGCTAATCTAAAGGAGTGTTATTATTAAAATGTAATGGCTTTCTTCACCTTTGAATTTTTTTTTACTTTTGATATAACCAAATCCAATCAGGTACTGAAAAATTAAATATTAATAAATATGCACATTAATAATTTAATAAATCTCAAAATGAATTTTCATTTCTCATATTGTACTTGATGTGTAATGTAATGATGTGATGCCTCTTAAAGGCACAATATGTTAGATTTTTGGATTAAAATATCCCAAAACCACTAGAACAATGTTAAATATTTTGTTGAATAGTGTACTTACAGTATCCCAAACATTTCCAATAATGTTTAAATCTTGTCAAATAAGCAGTTTTAACCAGGGCACGGACCGAAGATATCATACCCGCGTTACCCTCAATTTCTCTTTTCATTTTTTAGAAACCATGGAAACACCAAAAACGCTTTAATATGTTGTTTTATTAGACAAGTGAGCAACTGTTTGGATTTGAAAACAAATTGTTATAGCAGTTATATAGTTAGTCTTATTGTTTAGATCTTGATTTACCACGAGGACTGCTTTACCATGTCTAATATTGATCTAGCTTACTGCAGTATGCAACAAATGTCTTCTATACACAGAGTAACATTATAACATAAATTTCAACATACCCCACATACACATGAGTGTTTGTTTAAGTTGTTGGCAGTTCTTTGAATTTATTTAATTTGGTTTAAAGTTCAAACTTTATTTATTAATTTTTTTTTGGCAAAACAAAATGTATTTATCAGTATCCACCAAGATGTCAATATTGATACAATAAATCTCTTATCATGGAATACTTTTCACATCCCGATACATAAAAGCCCTGTCCTACTTTTTTCCCCATGCTCTAAATATCCTCTTTGATTATTACTAAAGTTAAATGTTGTTTACAGTAAGTTGTTTTTAACAAGATATGATGGTGGTATTTAAAATTCAGTGTTTGCTTGCTTCCTTCCCACGCCACTCACCACATTTAGTACACACACCACCCAAACACAATTCAAAGTGATTTTTTCCCCTTATCTGTCACAGCTAATGAGAAGCAGTGCTGGTATCAGAATAGGGTTATAAGAGCAATGACTGAACCAGGAGTCTATTACATTCAAGAGCAACAGACCCTCTCCAGCACTTTGGAGTGTCCCCCCCCCCCAACCCCCGTCTGAAGTGTGAGTGTATTACCTTCCTATATCCGACTGGATTAGCATAGACTTCGTCATCACTGCAGTGCAGTGGCCCTTTTTTTCTCCAATGGAGTATTGCACTCTCAAATCTGAAGATAAGTAAATCTGTAATCATCATGTACAAGACACACACCATGGAAGATCCAAATGCACGGATGTAATTTCATCTCCGTTTTCTCTAGCTGTTAATTAAAAACAAAACAAAAATACAGCAATTGCTAATAATTATGGCTGTTTTCATTTCTTAAAACTTTAAACCATCAAACTTTTATTTTGATGGAAAACCATAAGCAGCCCTTAAAAGCTTCTATTTTATTTAAGCGTTTCTCATAACAAGTATGGTAATGTAGTTGGTGTTTATTGCATTCTTAAAGGTCCTGTTCTTCGGGATCCCATCTTTCAAACTTTAGTTAGTGTGTAATGTTGCTGTTAGAGCAAAAATAATACCTGTAAAATTATAAAGCTCAAAGTTCAATGCCAAGCAAGATATTCCCTTTTAAAGCCTACAGCGAACGGCCGGTTTGAATGCATGCATCTTCCCGTTACGGCCGCGTGCATCTCCCCGTTATGGTAAGAGGCGTGACCTTTCCGGGCAAAGTGCGCTAAGCTGCTGTCTAATCACAACATGGGAAGCGCTGGCCCAATCAGAACTCTTTATGTATTTCTGAAGGAGGGACTTCATAGAACAAGGAAATCATCAGGTCGTTTTAGGACAGAGGAAACAGCGGTATACAGATAAGTAAATTGTGTGAAAAATACCGTTTTTTTATGCGCGAAACATGAACTCATGTTATATTGCACACTGTAAACATAATCAAAGCTTTAAAAACACGCGAAGAACGGGACTTTAAATGCACTTTATAAGCGACCCAAACTCAGAGCAGATGTAGCATTTTCTGCAGACATCGTCAGATAGAGTTGCTGAACTTGCTGTGCTTCACCCTGAAACATGCATTGCATATATTTATTTCATTAAACCGCAATTATGCGATTTGTTAAAGGGATAGTTTTGGGATTTGTTAAAGGGATAGCCCCACAGGGCTCTTTGTGCATGTTGTCTAAGCATTTTTTTAAATTATTTTTTTGCTCATAGAATTGTTACCTATATGACTTGCACACAGCAACGTTTGGAGGTAAAAATCTTCATTTGTGTTCTACTGAAGAAACAAACACACCTACATGTTGGATCCACTGGGGATAAGCAGATATACATCACATTTTCATTTGTCTGTCCAAACCAGACTCACCCCGACTCGCAACAAAGTGTATAAGTGCATTACCAAATTCCTAAATCTTACAACATTTTACCATGATTAAAAATACATATTGAGTGACTTCAACATGTTAAGCATATGTTAAGGAGGACAGCCTTAGCTTTGTGCACGACTTTCTAAAGTTGGTGTGGGGTCCTGTCGGAGCATCTGCTGCCCTGCGGAATTTGATGCAACTGCTGCCACGGCTTTCCTTTGTCCTTTTACCTTTGTGTAGGACAACCGATAAAGTCAAGATCTGCTTTGGGCCACCATGACCTTAAGAGACATCTGGCTTCACAGAGGATCCAGATAAGCTTCTTTCAGTGCTAATAAGGGGTATGAACTTGAGCAAATGTTTCTGTTTAGGTCAGTTGGAATAAGTTTGTTTGGGGTATTTGTGATTGCGGGGGATTTACGTTACTCAGATGTTCTCAAAGTGGCATGGTCTACTAGATAAAGCTTGGAAGGATAGTTCACCTTAAAATGGAATTCATGTTCAGTTTGACTTCATCATTCTGTAGAACACAGAAGGTGATATGTTGAACTGTTTTTGTTCATACAATGGAAGTCAATGGGGTCCAAACAAACTAATATTGAGCTGAATTAACTTTTACATAATTTACCATTTTTTTAACACTGACTTTTTTGAATTGTGGAGCTGAATAACACATTTTCTTAGAAGAGCTGCTGTACAGCAGAAATTGAATTTGTTTAATATTTAATAATAATCATTGATTCTGTTCGTTTATTACTGTGAAACTGTTTTGAAACTATCTGTATTGTATAAAGCGTTACATAAATTTGCGTGACTTGACTTGACCCTATTGAGTTTTAATTCATCAAGAAAAAAACTAGGGCTGCACGATTAATCGGAATCAAACCGCAATCGCGATTTGGCTTGTGTGCGATTATGAAAGCTCAAAGGCTGCTATTTTAAATGAAACAAATGCTGTTATGCCACCTGTTAGCGAAGAGCAGCTCTGTGATCAGGAGTAATGCTGCTCCATCTGAAAGACTGCGAGTTTGAGTCGCTAATAACGTGCGTTTGAAAAAGCAACACGAGTCAAACATCTTCACAAACTAGTGAAGCGTTCATAAACCTGTTCAACAACAGACAACGTTTAAGAACATGCTTTACCTCACTTCATATCGTCAGTCGAGTGTTTGTGAGCTGATGTGGCTTCTCATCAGAGTGAGGCAGACAATATTAATAATATACACACACACTTTTCATTTGTAAAAAATATATAATAATCGCAATTTAAATCGCAATCGCAATTTTACTCAGAATAATCGTAATTATATATTTTCCCCAAATCGTGCAGCCCTAGTGCGCACTAAAAACAATGTGTGAAACGAGATGAAAAAATAATACAGTTTACTGAGACATGGCTTTAAAAGCAATTTTAACCTTTAAATGAATTACCTAGGACATTAATTTACATACTCTTAAAACTGTTAATGATTGTATTTGCAGTGCCATTGTTGATGCATGATGAGATGCTAAAATTGGACAGGTTTAAGCGGTTGAAAGATTTCATGCAGAATGTCTTTTGAAAGGAAATGAAGAATTTTATTTTTGTGCTATTCTTTGACATTAAACAGTCACTGCAGAATGGCATGATTGTCGCTTCACGCTGGGCAAACTTGTTTCATTCTCTATTTGAAAATAATGAGTTGATTATTATTGATTATGGAGAACTTTAAGAAATAGGGTTTTACGTTGGTGTCAGCTTTTATGGTCTGCTTTTGTTGCTTTCCTGTGACTTCATGAGGGTAATTTTTATTTAGATTGAAGTATGTTGAAGGAGTTTTAGCTTATAGCCACAATATTTTGCACGTCAGACATGTATCAGTCACATTATGCTAAATCATATTATAGAAGCCTAATTCCACCACATCAATTTTTTTAAAATAAATTGTATAAAAAAAAAAAAATTGACTTAGATCATAAACATTACATTTTTGTCATAATTTCAACATAATAAATGTTGGTCAATTTTGACAGTTTGTTATATTTATGACAGATTTTCAAGATTTTAAATCATAAGTATGATTTGCAAAAGCATGAGTATTTGTTATTGAATTGCATTAAAGGTACAATAAGCGATTTCTGAGCTTCTGAACTTTTGTTGTTGAAAGTAGATTGGACCGAGCACCAAAACACACTTGTAGCCAATCAGCAGTGGGGTGTGTCCATTTGGAAAGGATAGAGAGTAAGCTATTATGGAGCTGGATCAGCCTAAAAAAATAAAACAAATGCACAGCACAATTCACATTTGCCAAATCTGATTTGTAAATTTAAAACAAAATTTATAAATGCACAAGTAAAATCATAAATATTTCCCCAAATGCTAGCACAAATGCATCTTACCTAAATAAATGTAAAATCTTTATATATATATATCTCGCAGTGAGCTTTTAATCCACCAACCAGAACGCTCCTTATTGAACAGACTGCTGCATTTGTGCTCTGCATTGTTCCATTGATGGATCCTTTTGATTGGGTACTCTTTTTCTGGCACCTGATTACAATTTCTACAAAATGACATTTAGCTATATTGCCATGTTGTTTGCACAAAATACAGTTACCTGGGCGGTTAGCCTGCTGTCTTATACACCAAAAATGCACATTGCCAGTTTATTTAGATCAATCTGTAATGTTAATAAATACATGTGTTAAATGTCCAGATATTTAATTTAATAGCAACAATTATGTTATGTGTTCTGTTGTTGTTGTTTTTGTAGTAGTAGTAGTTAAAGGTTCGCATTAACTTTTCATCAGGCATTAAAAACAGCTACCACCACCTGAGGGAGATTTTGAACACACACACACACACACACACACACACACACACACACACACACACACACTGGAGAGAGTTCAGCATGGAGGATAAAAACCAGCCTAAGCGATTAAGTAAAGGCGTTTTTTTATTTATCTGATGGCATTTTTTTTTTATGATTAAAGGTTATTTTATTTAATGAAGTGTGCACTTTGCAGTGTTTCAAAGTTGTTAGTCCATGCCAGCTTTTATGTTGGAGAAATTAATGCTTCAAAAACTCCTAAGGAGTTAAGAAAAAAATGTTTAACACATCAGATGAATGTGCAAATGAACAAATGAATGTGTTAATACACTGCAGAATGACAAGCAGGTAGATCGTCATCACTCCGCCTGTCACTTTTGCAACACAAACCAAACCACTCAAATCTGAAATAAAGTATGTTCAAATAGAGCTAGATATAAGAACCTACATTTGAAAAAAAATATATAGAGATCGCATTTTAAATGAAATGACTGGTGCACCGGTACTTTAAATACATAAAACATAATTGCAGATAATCCATGGCAAACCGTCGAGATGGTAACTTTAGAACCCACTGGCTATAAACCATTTTTAAAATTACTCGATCATCGAAATCGTTGTTTTATTAAAAGTTTATTGCCCATTCATCCTGAAGTGTTCCTACAAACACCAGTTATAATATAAGAAAGCTGGCCTGCATGGGCTAACAACTTTGTAACACTGCAAAGTTCACACTTCAATAACTAAGAAATGGCATCATAAGATAATGCCATCAGCTAAAATAAAATAAAAAGTCTTTACTTACTCGTTGAGTCTGGTTTTGATCCTCCGATGCTGTATTCTCTCTGCTGTTTTTAATGCCGGGTCCAAAGTAAATGCCTGATACTACTAATAATAACAACAACAACAACGAAAAAGAACACATTACATAGTTGTTGTTATTAAATAAAATACCTCGACATTTAACACTTATTTAATAACATTGATCTGAATAAACAGGTTATGCGCACCTTTGGTGTATAAGGCAGAAGGCTAACCGGGTAGTTGTATTTTGTGCGATTTTGTTGAAATTGTAATCGGGTGGTAGAAAAAGAGTACCCATTAAACAGTTTTTACATAAAGGACTCAATTAGGGAATAATTCTGTTTATTGCCAAAAGTATTGGGACACCCCTCCAAATCATTGAATTCAGGGGTTCCAATCATGGGTGTATAAAATCAAGCACCTAGGCATGCAGACGTTTCTACAAACATTTGTGAAAGAATAGGTCGCTCTCAAGAGCTCAGTGAATTCAAGCGTGGTACCATGATAGTTTGCCATCTGGGCAAGAAGTCTCTTGAAATGTCCTTACTACTAAATATTCTACGGTCTGCTGTTAGTGGTATTATAACAAAGTGGAACCAATTGGGAACAACAGCAACTCAGCCACAAAGTGGTAGGCCACGTAAAATCACAGAGCAGGGTCAGCGCATGCTGAGGTGCACAGTGCGCAAAAGTTGCCAACTTTCTGCAGTGTCAATAGTTACAGAACTCCAAACTTCATGTGGCCTTCAGATTAGCTCAAGAACAGTGCGTAGAGAGCTTCATGGAATAGCTGAGCAGCTGCCTCCAAGCTTTACATCCCCAAGTACAATGCAAAGCGGCAAATGCGGTTTTATAAAGCACACCGCGTATTCTCTTGGGTGACGAATCACGCTTCTCTGACTGGCAATCCGATGGACAAGTCTGGGTTTGACGGTTGCAAGGAGATTGGTACTTGCCTGACAGAGAAGCTGTGTGGGGTTGTTTTTCAGGAGTGGGCTTGGCCCCTTGGTTTCAGTTAAAGGAGCTCTTAATGCTTTAGCATACCAAGACATTTTGGATAATTTCATGCTCCTAACTTTGTGGGAACAGTTTGGAAATAGGCCTCTTCCTGTTCCAACATGACTGCTCACCAGTGCACAAAGCAAGGTCCATAAAGACATAGATGAGCAAGTTGGTGTGGTGTGGAGGAACTTGACTCGCATGCTCTAAATCCTGACCTCAACCCGATAGAACACTTTTTGAGACTGCGAGTCAGGCCTTCTCGTCCAACCTCACAATTGCACTTCTAGAAGAATGGTCAAAAATTCCCATAAACACACTCTACTAAACTAAACCTTGTGGAAAGGCTTCCCAGAAGAGTTGAAGCTGTTATAGCTGCAACGGGTGGGCCAACTCCATATTAAACCCTACGGATTAAGAATGGGATGTTCGTGTGTAAAGGCAGGCATCGCAAAACTTTCGGCAATATGTATAAATTAATTTATATAACCTTGTGTGTATTTGCACTTTTGAGCATGTGTTTTTGTATTTTGGAGCCTTCAACTGCATGTGTGTTTGTTTGGTGCAGAAAGCTGTGCTTGTGTGTATGTGTGTGTGTTTGTTGGTATTTAACTGGTGGTGTCTCCAGAGTGCTGATGAAGATAATTACTGTTGAAGCAGAGACTCAGGGGAGATCAGACACCTGCGGCCCCCCCTCTCACTGCTTCTTCCCAGAGCTCAGCGCTCGCGCCCCTGACGCCCACCTCCCGGTCCCAATACACCTCAACCTCACTTTGCCCTTGAGTGAACTAATAACCTGTAAAGCTACAAAATGGGCTCCGGCTAAATTTAGCAAGAAGGGGGAAAAGAAAACAATTACCGCTAACATTTGCAAAGAGGTTGCCATGGAGCTCTTTTAGCACTTCCACATTCCGGTTAATCAAGCGGGCCGAAACGAGAACGTCTAATTCCTGACAGACAGAAACAGAAAAAATATAACTGCCAAATATCATGGCCTCAGATCCAGACATTCAAGTAGATATTTTAAAGCCTATAATTCTCTCATTAGAATTCCGATTTAGATGTTTATACACCTGGCACCTGGAATCTGACACCAGAGTTTGCTTTCCTTGTCTTTGACTGACACAGGGTCTTGACTCTGTGGATAGTTTGGGATGGTTTGGGAGACTTTATTTTTTTGGGGTGCTATTCAGTGCCTGATTAGAAATGTTATAAAATCACAGTTAAAGGCCAGTTCATTCCAAGATACTATAACAATATATAAAATATATATTAAAAAAAAAAAAAATTAAATTTCATTTCACAAAACGTTCTACATTTTAAAAGCCAATATTTAATGACAATATTTTGTCTTGGACATATTTAAAGGGATAGTTCACCCAAAATGTTTTATGTCATCAGTTATACTCCCTCATGTCATTCCAAACACTTCAAGTTTTTAGTTAATCTTTAAAACACAAATCAAGATATTATTTTTGAAACCTGAGGTGTGTCTGTCTGTTTGGAAGTCTAGATAACCAAAACTTAGACTATACAAAAGATCATCATGTTGTAAAACGAATCCATATAAATCGAACGATTTATTCCAAGTCTTGTGGAGAGAGATTTGTGCTTCATGAGGAACAGATAATGTTATCAAATTGAACTGTATTGCAAAGTGTTATCAGAGTTGCTTTATTGTGTATTGTTAATCATGAAAATTCTGATTTGTGATTGGATTATATATATCATTACATTGTAATAACAAAGCTAAAAATGGCAATGGGTGGGCCATTGCCATGTGGGTGAGGTATTGCCTTCAATCCATAGTATGTATGGATTGAATGGCAATGTAACATGACAGGTGATCTTTCCTTTTACCGTTCACCCGTTTTCTTTTTCAGAAAGAACCTTCCAACATTTTCTCTCTCACCATATCTCATGTCTCTTTATTAATATTTGTTTTGTTCATGTGAAGCACACGTTATATATTTATTGCTGATGCAATGATGAATAATCTGTTGAGGAAAACAGCACTTATTTCCCATGTGAATTAATGAAAAGTAGTGAAGCATAAGCCCACTGTGGTCTAAACAGTCAGAAAATAAACCCTCATCTGTAAAGTCTAAATAAAAATCTTCAAATGTATGGCTGACTGAAGGTAAATGTTGCTCTGGGGTCTTGGGTTGCACATTTGCTGCATTTCAGCATTGCAGGGGATCAACAAATTCTCAATATATCTACATGTCACCATATTTTTGACATTACACATCATATCACGAGCACTAATGCACAAGTTATGCTTAGATTCATACAAAGCAGCTTTATTACCCGACGTCCTTCCACCTAACTCTTTGTAAGTAAGTAGCTATGTTAACAACAGCTAGCTTGCACACAGGGAGCTATTTCCAGTTTTAAATGTAGCCATTTCCACCCCCATACAGAGGTAAAAATATACATTGAATGCTACACCACAGCACAGCCATTTGGAATGACCATCAGAGGACAAAGCAGATGCTGTATTCATTTATAATATTTATGTATATATGTATATTTAACCAGGTTTGCTGGGTGGAGTGTCATGTCAAAAAATGTGCCACCCTGGCGCAGATATGTAGGCTCGATACCACAATTTTGGCTTCGGTACGGTACCACAATCTAATACCGAAGTACCGATATTAAATCGATACCACAAGGTCTGATATTAGCGCGGGTATATTGCACGCGAATGAGAACAATTATGCAAGTTTTGAGTTTATAAAGTGGGAAATTACCACCAATGTTTATTAGTAAATTAATCAGCAAAGCTTATCACATAAAATCAGTCATTTGAAAACTTTCTTGTGAGAAATAATTTCAGCAAAAATCTCTCAAAATTAGCAAATTGCTTCTGGTTTCAAAAGACATCGCACTACACTAAAGCAATCTGCATAATCCTATTCAACATTTCACGCTGGTCTCGGGATGGAGAACGGAAATCATTTGAACATGCAAGAGATTTTATAGCATTTCGTAATAACAGTTACAGGAGATATGAGCTCATACCACACACACACACACACACACACACACACACACACACACACACACACACACACACACACACGCCTGTCACTTAGTCACGCTCGCACATTACACATTAAGTTTCCTTAAACAGTCAAATACACAGAATTATGTACAAATGTCCGTCTTTAGTGAGTATTCACACAAACACAGGCGGTTGTGCCTAACGCGAATGTAAATAGTGCAATAGTACGCGTGCAAATATAATGAGATCTAAATGTCATTGGTTGAAACGAACGCTGGAGATTGTGATATTCGATCTTATGTTAGGCTATGTGTGTGCGTTGATCAGTGTTAAAAGAAAATAAATGTCTAAATGAGATGGTTTGAATGATTCACTGACCTGTCGATCTCTTCAGAAGTCTTAAAGTCAGGATAGTGATAGATGCTTCTTGGCTAGGTTTGATGGTTCTTCATCAGTTTTATAAGCAAAGTCATTACAAATGTCACTTCTACTCCTCTCTTTATTAATTCGTTTTGGGCATCTTGAGTGAGATTCAACTGCTTTATCCATTTTGTCCGTCTATGTTGTTGTCACATTTGCCGGTTGTTTCGGGTCAGTTTGGGTAGCGCGCTGCCATCTAGCGGTGAACTTCGGAACAGCAGCATATACCGAAATGTGCCAAATCATGATATCGTACCGTTTTAAATAAAATATATACCGGTATTTTTCCAGTACCGGTATATCGCGCATCCCTACAAGACACACACATTAAGGGCTCAAACTGAGGGGGTGGGGATACATGACTGTCTTTCAAATTCCCTCTGCATGCAATAGAAGAGCGATTCAACCTATCAGTGGTGATAGAACGCAAATTGACAGATTAAACTTTTGCCATATCTACTCGGCAAAACTCCGAACACATCTTCCTTCCTACCTTCATTAAGATTGTACCCTAAAATGTTGTGTCATGTACCCTAAATTCCTGTAAAGACAGGACATGTCCGGGCCCATCTGACATTTGCTAGATAGCATGTGGATGGTCCAGAAGAGCATTGGGAGAATGTCATATGGTCAGGTGAAACCAAAATATAACTTTTTGGTAAAAATTAAACTTGTCGTGTTTGGAGGAGAAAGAATGCTGAGTTTCACCATACCTACTGTGAAGCATGGGGTGGAAGCATCATGCTTTGGGCTATTTTTCTGCAAAGGGGCCAGGGTAACTGATCCGTGTAAAGGAAAGAATGAATGGGGCCATGTATCGTGAGATTTTGAGTAAAAACTGCACTTCCATCATCAAGGGCATTGAAGATGAATCATGGCTGGGTCTTTCAGTATGAAAATGATCCCAAACACACCACCCAGGCAACGAATGAGTGGCTCCAGTCTACAGATCTTTGGAGGCAGTTGAAAATCCTTGTTGCCCAGCGACAGCCCTAAAACATCACTACTCTATAGAGAAGATTTGCATTGAGGAATGGGCTCCAAACTACCAACAACACTGTGTAAAAACCTTGTGGCTACTTATTGAAAACGTTTGACCTCTGCCATTGTCAACAAAGGGTTTATAACAAAATTATTGAGATTAACTTTTGTTATTGCCCTTACGAAACAAAAATATATTGCAGTATATTGGAAAATACCATGCAATACATTAGGCAATATTTTCACATATATGGGATTTAATATTTAGATTTTCCAATATATTGCAATATATTGAAAGCGGCAATAATTTGTATATTTTTCAATATTTTACATGAATATATAATATATTTTGTAATACAATCAATATATTATTCCATATATTTACAATATATTAAAATATATTTCAAGTAATTTATTGGTAAATATATTTTCCTTTCGTAAGGGTGACCAAATAATTATTTTCCACCATAATTTGCAAATAAATTCTTTAAAAATCAGACAATGTGATTTTTCTGGATTTTTTTCCCATTATGTCTCTCTTAGTTGAAGTGGGAAAACGTGCACAGTTGGTGGATGACTAAATACTTTTTTGCCCCACTGTATTGTGCAATACATACAGCGTCTAGAAATTGTCATTGCAGTATTAAAGTTTTGACTAAACCTACAAACCGAATGCTTTCGCGATCTGTTTTCTTTAATGAGAAATGTGCTGTGAGCACCAAATGCAGTGATATGATGAATCATAGTTTATTCAGTTCAGTGTAGCCCAGCACAAAGCGTACTGTGATGTATTGTAGTGAGATGATGAAATGCAGGCTTTAAGAAGAACACTGCTGAGAATGAGAGTAGTGCATCATCTGACTCTTATCAGATAGCTGGTGATTAAGTTAGTGAGTGGATTGGAGGCTTACACACTTTTACAGAGGCTTCCAAAACAGTGTGTAAACAGTATGCCATGTAATGCTACATTGACCTATGTCCATAGCTGTCAACTAAAAAAAAATAATTCTAGTCCCAATTTAGTTGAATACGTGCACTACCTTACATATTGTTTTTTTTACTTAACCTGTAAGTGAAGTCACATTGTGTTTAAATAAATACTATAGAGTGTATTCTTCCCCAGTGTTCTTCCACAGCCTGCCAACTTTGGTGGCCACATTCATTATTCTCTGTGGAGACACGTAGATGCTCAATTAGTAGAAGCCATATTAGAGAGTTGTTCAAAATCATGACTTAATAAGGTGCTTGACTGGATTTAGCACTGTGCTGCTCGGATAACCTATTTTACTCATTCTGTAGTGGTGAATAATGGGAAATTGTCTGTTTAATGAGTGTCTTACAGCTTGTTATTGAATACTCATCAAAGGACGTGATCGTGAATACGTGTGAATATTAATCTAGTGCTGAGCTCGCTGCAAATGATTCGAAATCCTATCCTTATTGGAAGCCAAGATATGAATGAAAAGACAAGACTTGAAGCCGCTGCATTACAGTTGATGTCTGTTGTGAAACAATAGATATGTCTGAAAGAAAAAAAAGACAATTTCAATAAACCTATTTCACTCATGGCAGGTATGGCAGCACAGTGTAACGCTATCCTGTCAGTTATGATCTAGTCTACTCTTTGAACTGCCACATGTATAATTAGAGTGATTTAAACATATTACACTTAAGTGTAGGTTCACTTACTACTATGTTTTTTTTGGACATATACCATGGTACTGTATTTGTTTGGACATGTACATGTTGATTCGATAGTGTTTTGGTACTCGTGATTACTCTCTGTATGGGTAAGGGTTGTTTTATGGTTTCTAAGCTACAGTAAACTTTGGCATGTTACTTTTTTGAAACCAAAAAGTGTCCAGTGCACTGTCAGTAGTTTGGTGATGCACAAAGCACCGCTCACAAAGAAACTCGCATTCAAACCAAGAAGTATTCTATTGATCAGTTATGGTCTGCTTGTAAACTACAAAAATGCTAATTTGTGAAAAAGGTCATGTCGTGCGCAATCTGTGCATGCATTTACGTGTTCAGCCTATTGGCAAAAATATTTGCTTTTTTAAATATGTCATTGTGGTGTAAACGGAGCCTTAGGCACCTGGGGCCCTAATTTAACGATCTGAGGAAATGGTCTGAAACGCATGGTGAAGGTGCACTGTCCAAATCCACTTTTGCTGGTTTAACGTTGGAAAAAACAGTCTGCGCGCCAAGCGCATGGTCCAAAAATGTTGTGCCTAGTCTCTAAAAGGTGCACTATTTAGTATTTTTGCAGTAAAATATAACAAAAACACATCTTATATTTTTTTCAGCTGAGTTCTTCTCTAGTATCTTCTCATTCTCTAATATCCCAAATGTTTCCAACTATTTGTACATTTTGAGAAAATTGCTATTTTAACCAAGGAACTGGGACAACTGAGGGAGTTGCCTGTCAGTTGCGTCATATCTGTGTTATGACGCAATAACACAATTATTACACAGTTATCGGTTTCCGGTTTTGTTTGGCAGAAATGCTTTACTCTTCACAGTGTGCAACAAATGTTATAGCAGCCACTGAGGGAATGCACAGAGTAACGTCATAACCCAATTTTAATCATACTTAAATGTATCTAATATGATAAACAGAGCTGCGTTACCTCATACTCATGACCGGAGAAGTTGAAATGGCGCCGGCGATTGTGTCCCGTAATAATAAAAGTTACATAGTGCAGATTAATGAGTCATGGGTGTGTTTTGGGCATGACGTGCAATAAACCAATCAGAGCCTTTAAAAGCCAGATGTGCTTATAGCGGATTCGCTATTTACATTGCAGAATTTGCAAGATAAAAGACTGAACACTTCTCCAGAGAGTAATCCTTTTATTTTTATATTTAAAAATGTTTGCATGCTGCTGCACATCCCTATGTCTGTAATAAGCAGAGTGATGCTCATTGTGCACCTGCCGTTAATTAACGCAAAAAAATATTGCGCTATTGACTTTAGACAAAGTTTTTGTTAGTCAGTGGAGCAGTCATTTTCAGTTGCCTCAAAATAGCAATGCGCCTGAACACACCTCGTCTTCAGACCAGCATGCCCATAGGTGAACAGATGGGTACGAGTGTTTTTGTTATTTAGTCGACGTGGCGCTGAATATAAAAATGATAAGTTGTAGCGGGTGTATGATGCATTCCGAATTCCAAAAAGTCCCGTTCACATAGGTTCCTGTTAAAATGATGGGATTTTGCTTGTGAAATTTTGCCGAGCTACGATAACTAAACCGTGCTCTGTATATGTCTGTGTGATTTTAGTTAGCGAGGGTGAGCCCCAGAAGATGGCTGAACCTGCAGGAGTACCAGAGCAAGAAGCTGATGCAGGACAGTGGTGTGACCGTACAGCGGTTCTTTGTGGCTGACTCTGCCTCTGAAGCCCTGGAGGCCGCCAAGAGACTCAGTAAGTTTTCCTCATTGCAAACAGCTCGCTATTAAAGCGTTAGTTCACCCAAATATGAATATCATCTGTCATTAACTACTCACCGTCACGCTGTTTCAAAACCCAGACTTTCGTTTATCTTCAGAACACAAATGAAGATCTTTTTAATGAAATCTGATAGATTTCTGTCCCTCCACTGGCAGCTACACAACTGACACTTTGACGCTTCAAAAAGTTTGTTCAAAGATGAATCCATGTGATTAAAAGCGGTTTAGTCCAAATTTTCTAAAGTGACTTGATCGCTTTATATGATGAACAGATTTAATTTAGACTTTTATTCAAGTGTAAACATTGATCAGTGAACATAAACAGAAGCTTAACCGAGCCTTCTTGATGTTCGAGAACGAGCCTCATTGGTTCTCGCACATCAAGCGACTAATGTGTTGATGAATGTTCATATGTGAATAAAACCCTAGATTCAATCTGTTATGCGACCCAGTCTCATCGTAAACTTCGGACTAAATCGCTCAAGTCACATTGATTCATTTTACAATCCATTTATCGTCTTTTTGATGCATTATAGTGGTAGTTGCGTAGCTTTCAGTGTAGGGACAGAACCATCCCTTTAACACAGTTCTGTCCCTCTAATAGATTTCAGCGTGAACAATGTGATTGCATGAATAACACTTCATTGATAACGTGCTAATGAGGTCATGTTTATTTGTTAACTCAATTGCTGCTTGTATGCAGAGATCTGACCTCCCACGCAGGGAGCTGGGGCATGAATTAGCCAGTGAGAACGCAGAACACACATTTTATTGATGTTTTTGCTTTTATTCTGGTGGACATGCCTTCAAGGGTCAACAGGACTGAAGATCTTCTCTTATTTATTCTGCTTTTCTTCTGTTTTGCATGGTTTGTCGCTTCCTCGCTGTTGTATCCATGCGCGCATTCTTGTTTTCTGTCATGCCTTTTTATTGTGAGCCTCCGTTTGTAGGCACAAGCACCTTTTGTATGCGGTCTGTCAGGTGATGTCCTCAATGTCCGCGATTGCACCGGTGCAGTCCGAGCTAAATCCGTGAGGTGGGCTCATTTCTGTTAGCGTCTGCCTTCTTAGTCACATTCAGTTTCATGTGTGAGAGATGCTGGATGCTTTTCAGAGGCTCACATCTGTAATCTCCTGCTTATCTCACTGTACACAACAGGCTTAAGCGTTCCATGTCCAGCTCTTATACCTTTGCTGTCTGTGACTAAATATTTCCATTCAAATGGGGCTTGTTGTTCATATGAGTTTGATTCTGCAACCCAGGTGCTGTCTTAGATCAAACGCTGAGGGTGAGACAATGACATCTTTTTTCTGACTTGATTTGAAACTTGCTTCAAAATGGCACTTCCAGCCCTGCACATTGAGTGTTTCAGCCTGGTTCCCGTGGGATAGGGTAGGGCCCGGGCCCAGGCGACATGTGCGATGCGACCAAGCGAGACGTGAAGGATTTCGGTGACTTCGATAGTGCAGTGAGCTGTTCTCCCCAGTGCAGAGATGCCACCCCACAGTCGGGCCCACTTACCCATGCGGCAATTTAGCTGACAGCTCAATTCGAGCTCTGCGGTTTACTGCTCCTCACTAACAGTAAAGAGGCTTTTAAAGGTCTTTTGAGTTTCTTGCGATACGGAAGTGTTGAAAAGATGCTGCATCTTTGTGCACTTCCTGTTTTGCCTTGTTTGCCATCAAAAATGTGTTATACTTATTGCCCTTTCAGCCTTTTATTTGTGAGTTTATTTTTATTTGAGTTTTAAGCCCCTTTCACACTGCGATTCCGGCAAATACACGGATAATGCGACCCGGCATTTGTTCCCGGGGCGCTAGATTTGGTCCATTCACACTGCCAGCGAAATACCGTAATATGTGCGCTTTCACACACAACCTGTAACGGTCCCGGATCGAGTTGACACGTGACATCCTGATGTGATGTATAACGGCGAGCGATCTCAGCTTCAGCGCGGATATTAAGGAGCTCATTGGTCTCGACTTGTGTCCAGTTTGCGCACGTTTCTGCTTGTTTAATTTTAGTTTCTTTTGTATACGAACACTCTCTGCATTTAAAACACAGACGAGCTCTTCTGGCACTGCAGGGTTGTATTATTGAAAAAACAAGCTCTAGGAGTCACACGATAACTACGTACACGTTGCGGCATTAGTTTTGGCTTTTGTTCACACAGCGCTCGTCCCGGGTCGAATCCCGCAATGTTACTAGGTTCCCGACCTGGGTTCAATTCGGTAATCAATTCCGGGACGTGGTTGCTTTCACACAGAAGGCGACCCGGCAATGTCCCGGCAAAACCGGGAATATTGCGGGTCGGACGTGCAGTGTGAAAGGGGCTTTAGTAATTTACTTTAAATTAAACACTTTTTTTCCAGTTAATTGCTAAGGCAACATTTATAATTTTCCAGGCAACATGCCAAGGTAACTATATATATATATATATATATATATATATATATATATATATATATATATATATATATTAGGGCCGGGACTTTAACGTGTTAATTAAGATTAATTAATTACGTGACTTTAACGCGTTAATTAATTACGCAAAAAAAAAAAAAAATTAACCATTTATTTTTGCACCGCGGAACGTTTTTCAATGTATCAGTTTCGACGGACCGATTATACTGGAACACCAACTAGCGCTCCAGAGTCACGACAACAAACCATGCGTGCGTCTCAATCCGCTCCCTAGTTCAGTAGTCAGGGCACTGATCAGGGAGTCAGCCCATTGACTTATGTCTTGATCCGTTCCCTGACTAGGGAACTAGGGAGCTGATTGAGACGCAGGGCATGCTTGAACATGAACGAAGAAGCTGATGAGAGCGCTTTGCTTGGCCCCGTGGATGGGAAATTTTGTTTTAAAAAACGAAAGAATGGAATCGTCGTCAAGAGCATGGTTGTGTGCAAGCTATACAACAAGGAATTTGCGTATCACCGCAGCACATCGAGCCTCAAATATCACTAATATGCTTTTGCTACACTTAATGGCAAACATTGCACTGGTCTGCTGGACTGAAATAAATAAACAATATTTTGTTGATTAAGCTTATGTATTCAGTCATTATTCAATGGTATACTAAAAATACATGTGAAAAATTACTTCTCATTGTTCTCAGGTCAAATATTTATATGCGATTAAATGCGATTAATTTCGATTAATTAATTACAAAGCCTCTAATTAATTAGATTAATTTTTTTAATCGAGTCCCGGCCCTAATATATGTATGTATGTATGTATGTATGTATGTATGTATGTATATTATGTATATATATATATATATATATATATATATATATATATATATATATATATATATATATATGTGTGTATGTATATGTTTTTTATTTATGTTTTTTACAAATGTAAAAAATGTATTAAATATAATTATAAACAAATAAAATTAATTATATATATATAGTTTTTTTAAATAATTTTATTTAATTAAAAATTTAAATGTTATTTAATTTTTAGCTTTTTTGTCTATGCAATCATATCGGCCCTGTCCTAAATTTCAATTCAGTTTACTTGTGTACTCATTTGCTCACCTTCATGTCCGCTTGACTTTCTTTCATCTGCTCAACGCAACAACAAAAAAACCCTACTCTCTTCCATACAATGAAAGTGAATTGGGACCAATGGATTTCAAGCCCACAAAAGAACAATGCAGCAGAACAAAAGGATCATTAACGTTGTGTGACTCATTCACTGTATTCAGTCTTCAGAATTTGATAGCTTTGTGTGAGGAAAAAATTTGAATTGTTATTCGTGAAAAATCTTGCTTGACAGTCGTGGTGACCATTCACTTTCATTGTGTGGAAAAGAGCAGCCCAGATATTCTGCTCAACGTCTTTTTTTGTGCTACTCAGAAGATAGAAAGTCATAAAGGTTTCAAAAGACATGAAAGTGCAGAAATAATGAAATAAATAAATAATCAAATTTTATGTAAACTATCCTTTAAGATAGTTGAATGGAGAAATAATGTTTCTCTCAGCACTTTAAAGGGAAAAAAGGATGGAAAGACAAGTGACTGGGTGAATGTATAAAGGGAGTGGTGAGTCTCTCTGTTGACAATTTGCTTTATTTGTTGACCGACTGCAGGCTGTGGCACTAATGATCCCACACCTGTCCTTTAATGTTGGGCCTGTGTTTGGCACTGATGGCAGGGGGGATGCCCATTTTAAACAACCCCCTGTGCTGTTAAGTAATCTGACTGTCAAAGGGGCAAGTCTGATGCTGCCTTCATCAGTCACCAACCGCCACTCGATTATGCAGCTCCGCTTGCTGCCAAAACACACACGTGTGCGCATTAACACACACACAAAGGAACAATGAGAGGGAAGAAAAAAGATAAATGATTGTGAAAGAGGGTGAGAAAGATAGAGGAGGGGAAGACAGCAAGAGACTGAAAGTGGGGTCACACAGCATAGCTACAATATGCTGCCGCTGACTTCTGATTGGACGATAAGGTGGGAACTTTTTGCCACCAAACTGAGACGGCACAATAAATCAAAGTGCATAGCTCAACCGTAGAAAGACTCTCTCACACCATCTCCTCCGCGCTCTTGTCCTATTTAAGAGGAAGAGATCTGCCCAAGATTGAAGGTTCGGGGAATTGGAGATGTTCCTCATTTTTGCCAAGAAAACGAGAGGATTTCAACACCTGTAATCAAATGTGAATACGCCTCAGAGAGAGGCTCTTTATAGTACAAAAATAAATACGCAGGTTGACGTGGGTTCCAGTATAAACCCTATTCCCAGAACACCGTCTTCTGACATGAAAGGAAAATAAATGTTAATCATTACTTTCGCCGCCTTTCCATCCTGGTATTGCAAACAGATATTTCCCAGCCAATGAGAGCGCTGAATCATGTTGGCCTGCTTTGTTTCTGCCGCGGCTCCTGTTGACAGATGCATCTGCTGGGTAAATATTGATGGATTTGTCCACTAGAATGTTCCAGAATGGTTTTCTCACTGTCTGCATTATTCAGACCCTCCAGGACTGTACAGCGAGAAGCATAGATGGAGAAATATTTAACCGTTTCTTACTCTAGACGATCGTTTGTTCACCAAATTCAGCCCGTTTCTTGCACAAACTTTCTTCAGTTTTCTTTCCCCGCTTATTTATTCAGAAATTAGAACCTGTTTTAAATGACAGAGAGAGTTAGAGACTTACAATTAACAGGAGAGGGATGTGTTAATACACTTCAGAGAGGTATGAATATTCAAAATAAACAGCAATGGTTTATGCATGGCAGTCAAATCTCATGTGTCCTTATTAGAGCGGCAGCGACTTGCATATGTCAACCTACAGCGGTATGCTGAATTACTCTGACATTCAACAACCCTGAGAAGAGAGGCTGGAGTATATAGCGTAATGCGGAGGGGTTTTACATATATAGTTTGAACTTGACGAGTTAAGACAACTTTGAGAAAAGATTTTGATAGCAGCCTTATGGAAGAATTTAATAAAGTGACATAAGTTACTGTCAAGCTATTCATTTCGCAGAGGGGAGATCAAGAGTCTCAGCGCTTTACCCGGAGCTGATTATATTTTCTTAACAGGTTTTTACATCATCCGGATGGAGGCCGTTATCAATCACAACCACTGCTTTTAATCTTATTGGGGAATAATTAAAAAGGTAACAGGTTTTGAGAAGGCTCAAGGGTGTTGCACCCATGCCTCTATATAGCGACCAACTATTATATGCAAGTTATATAATGTTACTCATAACTGTAGATATTATTTGCATTATTAAGTTCATTGTTACAAATGATTATCAATAATATTTAATTCAAATACGAAATATATTTACGTTTTAATCCGCATAAGTTGTGTCCAGTTGTGGTAAGACTGGTAGCTTTGGCTCTTAGAGGGCCTCAAAGCATCGGCGCTTTCACACTTCTCTTCTCCAGGCTCTTCATCAGTGGCATCACACCATATGTCTCTCCGCCGACCCGCTGCATACTCGCCATCTGCCGAGTCTTCCCTCGTTTCGAAAGCTTCCTCATTCACAGCTTGTGCTTGCTAGAAAAGGACTACTATTCCATAATGCCATATATCTCGATATTTGTCGTATAATGACTCTTTGTGTGTGTGTGTGTGTGTGTGTGTGTGTGTGTGTGTGTGTGTGGGTGGGTGGGTGGGTGTATGTGTGTGTGTGTGGGCATGTTTTTGTGACATATCAGGACACAAATGTGTATAATGACATGGGTATGACACAGGTATTACAAGGAGAGGGTGAAATATGAGGACATTGGCCATGTCCCCACTTTTCATAAGGCTTATAAATCATACAGGATTTTTTTTTTTTGGAATAGAAAGTAAAAATGCCAAAAATATTTATGGTTTTTCTACCGTACAAACCGAAAATACGTTTTGTACTGTATAAAAACCATTACGCCTATGGAATGTCCCTATATGTCACAAAAACAAACGTGTGTGTGTGTGTTGCTGCATGTTGATTGCACATTCTGATAAATGAAGGGACGATCCGTTATTTAATTTCTTGTCGATAACTTTGTCCAATCATAATATCAGAAGGATTTCTGAAGGATCATATGAGACTGAAGACTGAAATTTCAGCTTTAGCATCAAAGAAATAAATACAATTTTAAAATATAAAACATTTACTTTAAATTGCTAAATATTTCACAATATTAATGTTTTTACTGTATCTATGATCAAATAAATACAGCCTTGCATGGTTAAAATAAGAGGCTTCTTTAAAAAACATAAACAAGTGCCCCAAACTTTTGAATGGTAATGTCTATAATTTATTTATTGAGCATTAATAATAATAATAGCTAAAATATTGGAGTACTTCTTCAGGATCTTCAGAGTCCCTGCTTGTTTTGATTGGTTAAGCTTTTTAAACATACTTATGACTTTTTTCTTCATTATGTATGATAGCTTTTTCTTTTCACTTTATCTCATTCTGTCATTCAGTTTGATGGGCTGTGTCTGGCGCAGAGCGGTTGGCCGGCTGGTGGTCTTGCATTCTCTGATCTGAGATAAAAGAGATTTGTAGGGGTTTTATATAAAGACTTGGTGCTAATGGCATCTAGTGCCTGTTGCCTGTCCTGTCTATTCTTATATATATTTATATATATTTCCCCCCACTGTTTTCCAAGAAAATCGAATGAATTTTGGCTCTCCAAAAATATAAATAAATTATAAATAAATAAATAATACAGTATTTCAGAAAGCTCCACATTTATGGATCATAAAGAATTGTAATTGGAGAAATGATTTGTGCAGTGGTTGTAAGAAATGCCTTTCAAATGATTGTACAAATACACACAAAGGGAATACAAGCTGCGTTTGAGGGAGCTCACAAATCAAAATGTAATTTCGGTTTGTTGACGGCTCGGCTGCGTTGATATTACACATGGCACATTATCATACCTCACGCCTGCAGACCTCACAGTGCTGCCAGCGTTCTATAAGCAGAAGGTGCGACACCATTATTTTGGTGATGTGGCTCAAAATTGCATGTTTTATTAGAGGTATTGTATGGTCCATTGAGCACCAAATTTAGAAGACAAAATACAGTATTTTTTGTTCCCTTCATGCATGAGTTTGTTTCCGCATATTTCGTTTTCTTTCGGTTTTCTAAAGCTACATAAGGTTGAAATAAGGTGCTTTCTTTACAGTATTTAGAAACCAATTTAGTTGCTGCTTTTAATGTGTAAGTAGATGTGACGGATAACTGCGGAGGAAAGAGGAATTCAAATTAGTTTTCTGTGTGATGACATTTCATTTTTCTTTTTTTCTCTGTGTAACGCAAAAGTTACTGTTAACATGTTAGAAAACTGAATGGCATGATGGTCAGCTAGTCTTTGATGTAGGGCCATGATGGGCGTCTAGAGGGGTCATGAGAAATTTGATAAATGGTTTTATAAAAAAACAACCTGTCAGTCCTGTCAGGATATTTGTTAAAATTTACAAATAAATATACATAGATCAGGCATTACATATGACCTGCCAGGTGAAGTGAATTACACTCATCATCTCTTCATCACGGCACCTGTTTGTGGGTGGGATATGTATCCTCAAAGTTGATGTGTTAGAATCAGGAAAAATGGGCAAGTGTAAGGATTTGAGCGAGTTTGACAAGGCCCATCAGAAGTCAGAGCATCTCCAAAACGGTAGCTCTTGTGGGGTGTTCCTGGTCGGCAGTGATCAGTATCTATCAAAAGTGGTCCAAGGAAGGACCAGTGGTGAGCCGGGGACAGGGTCATGGGCGGCTAAGGCTCATTGATGCACGTGGAGAGTGGACAAGACTCGCCCTTGATCAATCATATGAGCTACTGTAGCTCAAATTGCTCAAAAAGTTAATGCTGGTTCTGATGGATAGTTCTGCAATTTGTTGCGTATGGGGCTGCATAGCCACAGACCAGTCTGGATGCCCATGCTGACCCCGGTCCACCACCGAAAGTGGAAACGGTAAGCATGTGAGCATCAGAATTGGACCACGAAGCAATGGGAAAAGGTGGCCTGGTCTGATGAATCATGTTTTCTTTTACATCATGTGGATGGCCGGGTGCATGTGCGTCGCTTACCTGGGAAACACATGGCACCAGAATGCACTATGGGAAGAAGGCATGATGACAGATACAATATGATGCTTTGGGCAATGTTCTGCTGGGAAACCTTGGGTCCTGCCATCCATTTGGATGTTACTTTGACACATACCACCTACCTAAGCCTTGTTGCAGACCATGTGCATTCTTTCATGGAAATGGCACTAGGGAGGTGGCTGTGGCCTCTTTTAGCAGGATAATGCGGCCTACCACAAAGTAAAAATGGTTCAGGAATGGTTTGAGGAGCACACCAACGAGTTTGAGTTGTTGACTTGCCCTCCAAATTCCCCAGGTCTCAATCCAGCCCCACCTCGCAACTTACAGAACTTAAAGGATCTTGGTGCCAGATACCACAGCACACCTTTAGGGGTCTAATGGAGTCCATGCCTCAACGTGTCAAGGCTGTTTTTGCAGGAAAATGGGGACCAACACAATATTAGGTTTCTACGTCTAACATTACAGATTTTCCAGATATATTTAATATTTTAATCATTTGTTTTGGCTTTTTACTATGATATACAAAAGTCTGTCATTTAAGATTGCCCATTTTAAAATAATACCTTGCTTTTTTTCACACTGTATAAGTGAAAACATTAAATAATAAACTGTCTTTGTTCATTTTTGGATTTCTTGGCATCAAAATGATTTTAAGACCCCTTGCCCAGTTATCCAGCAACCAGTTGATTTGTGAGGGGTTTTTTTTCCAGATTTTTTTTTCTTTCTTTCTTGCAGCTGTGTTTTAATTAGCATTTTGTGCTTTAGCTTTTAGTTTGCACAGTAATTAAATATCTTAATTAGCATGCTAATTAAAGCACTGCCACGTAAAATATCTAACGAAAAGGGGAAAAAAGCGAGAATTTTTTTCCCCAATTATAGTCAGTTTTTGGATGACTAGTTGATTAGTCAGCCTTCGTGACCCTAGTATTCCCAATTACCCTTAGTGTCGACCGTCATTTTGTTTAGACTGAATGATCAGCATCCACCCAGTTTCTTGCCAACATAGCCTGCTATGTGAAGCAGTTAAATCTGAGCAGTAGCCCTGCTCTTTACAGGGAACTGAAGGGAGGCCGGGGACAAGACGGCGATGTTGATTGACATGGACATGGATGTTGACAGCTTGTGGAGTGTTCCAGTGAGTGGAATAAAGCGGCGAGCCAGCCCGAGGTCAGATACCGCACCCGGATTTACACACTCGCTCCCGCTCAATCACAGCAGGCCTGCCTCAGAAGGAAGGTGGCGTTCTCTTCCTCTCTCTTCTTCTCCTCTGTTTGATATTGTGTTGGGACAATGAATCAGAAAGGGTAATGAAAGCCTCCCAACTTCCCTGAGGAAACTTCACTCACTTAATTACTTCAGCCTCCTCTGGTGAGCTTGAAATATGCTTTTTGGGAGCCAGTGCAATCTCTCTTAGATTAATCCCTTGCAAAATTGATGTTTACCATGCAAGCAAACCGAGTATAACCAATCTGTATTTTGCTAGTGCTTATGAAACGGACAGTTGTTCATCTGTTGAATTAACTTGAATTTGAGGCTTGTTGAAGATTTTCGGTGCTTAAATTAGTTTGCCTGGTCTTTATATAGTGTACGGACAACTAATTAGGCCTCCATCTAGACATGAAAAATTACCTAAGCTTTGTAGGTTACTACTTTGGAAATAACATGTCAGTCCGCTAAAGTTATATGAGAGAATGTGAGCTTCAGCAAAGTCGCTGACATTTTGACAAGTCAGCGGTATGACTCTATGAAGCTATACCACTGCATAAGTTCCCAGAATGCATCAGGACTGACAGGATTCCAGCATAGAATGCGGTCATACAGGAAAAATGGATAGTGTGTGGAACGTTCTTACCATCATTACCTAACTGTTTTAAATGTGAAACCTAAATGTTAGTACCTAACATGAACCATTCCTTAGCATTTCTTTTCACCATGCAAAAAGAAGTCACGTACGATTTTCATTTAGTTTCACCTCTCTTTCTCGCCAGAAAGCACGCATACGAGCTTTAATACGCCTGCGTTTGCGTACCGTACAGCCGGTGTGTTTCCATTTACGGTGTCTGATGAAGGTGGGTGAGATTTGAGGTAAGGTTAATGTACCACGCTCAAGGGCACTGTGAACAGATTTGCCATTTCCTGCAGCAGCAGAATGTTCTCATTGCCAGATGTTGCCGCGGACAGGCAGAGAATGGAGGGTGAGATGGCTATAGGAACAGAGAAGATGATGAAAACGTATGAAAAATACTTGCAGATGGAGTCTGTAATGCTAAATATAGATTTCTTTAGAGCCTATGTGAGACTGGAAATAATTGTGAAAGCAGATTTGCGGCTCTCTGCTCGCTCAGTTCGTAGACCAACGGATGTGATTGTGTTTTGTAAAAGATGTTTGAAGTCATAGTAATTATTTACTATGGAAGCTTGTTTCCGCCACAGAATAAAACATTTTAAAAGATAATTGTGATTTTTTTATCACACAATTGCATGTTATGGAGTCCTTATTGCAAGATGTAATCTCGCAATTGTGAGATAAAAGTCAGAATAGTGTTGTCACGATACCAAAATTATGACTTTGATACGATACCAGACTAAAATACCTCGATAACGATACTAAACCGATACTACTGTAAAAAAAAACAAAAAACAGATAATATGATTAATATGACAACAGAACTTATTATTCATTGTTTTATTTTTATTTTACTAAAAAATCACTTGGCCAGCAGTTCCTGCGCAGGTTTTTGACCATTCCTCCTCTTATTGCTGTAATAACTGCATGCCAGTGTGAACATCCTTACAGAGATCACATCAATCATGTTATCATTATTTAACCTTTCACTTCTGAACAGGTTGGGATGACCAAAATCTTATTTTATGATTCGAGTAATTTAATATTTTTAAAAATATAATCTCATAATTATAATATAGATTTTAATTGTATCTGTTTTTAAAAATAAGCAAAAAAATGAAAATTAATGACAAAAACAGTTCTTTATTTTTCAGCTACATTAGGTCTATTTAACAGTAGCAAGTCAAGAAAGAAATTAAATAATCAAATATAAAACTGCTTACTTAGTCTACACTCTATAATTTAACTATACACTGATTCTTAATTAATATATTTTAGTTATTTAGCCAAGCATGTGGTGGTTTTCTATTTTTCATTGTTTGCTTAACATTAATCACAGAATATAGGGTCTGGCTTAAGACCTGCACGGATCTAATTACCTCAGCTGTAGGCTACAGGTTCACCAAAGACATAGACTGTGTTTACCTGATTACTCGCCAGACCGTGCATTTTTACAAAATTTTGACCATTCAAACCCAAATAATAATCCGCGAAAGAACTGAATGGCGATTGCTTGTTTGTTGTCTAAAAGGCGTGTGCGCGCGCTTCAGGTCAGAGTGCAAAATTTTCTCCTCATGCGCGCATATTTCTGTTGCTTTCTTTGTCATGCGTTGCTCGTATATATTTAACTCTTCTGCTTCTAATGTTTATTGAGCGGCTGAAGCAGAGCTCTGCACACACGTCCTGACACCTGCTGTCACGTACATTCACCGAAAATAAGAAATACAGCTCATAGGCGCTGTCCTCCTTAAAGTACCGGTACTTATAATAGTCCATATCGTACCGTTTGTAATAGCAGGGTATCGCAATACTTTTCTAGTACCGGTATATCGTGCAACACTAAGTCAGAATTGTGAGATAGTCGCAATAATTTTTTTTATTTTTTGTCAGAAACGAGCGTCTGTAATTTACAGTATGTATCGTTTAAGGAGAATGTCTTACATAACTTTATGTACACATTTTTTAACGTTTTCTTTTATTTTTTGATTGTAAGGCAGCACTGTATTGCCTTCAGCAGATATACGCATACAATTTACTGTCTTTTTCTTCTGAAAAAACATACTCAAATTATTGATGACTCATCTTGCACTACGTAGATTTTTGTCCAATCAAATGCTATAATGAGAGAGCCCCTCCCCCGATACTATCTGCAGCGACTAGCAAGATCTGATCATAGTGGCTTATCATGGTGGATGGCTGTGATGTTTACTGCCTATTCATTTAAAAATAAAAAAGGAAAGGAAAAAAGGGAGGCCTTAAATATTTCCCGCCCAAACTGCCCATTTAAATGGGAAACATGCTACTTAAAATACACTTTAATTAATTCCTTTTTTTGTAATTATATACAGCCTTTTTTAAATTTTTGTTTTTGTAAAAATACATTTCTATATTCATCTTTTTGAATTTTGGACTTCTGTTAAATTAATGTTTTTCGTTTCTCTCATTTATTTAACTGTTCACCCTTTACTCTGCAAGTGTTGTTAATTTCAGCACAGTCGTCATGCTGACCGATGTCATGACAACAGATCCTAAGCTTAAAACCTTACCTAAAACTTTTAACTTTAGTCTTTTGCTGCCCCCTAAATACTACTTCTTTCACGAAATTAAGCTTTAATGTGCAATATTTTAAAAGCACATTTGATTTCTTAAATACTTGACATTTTTTCTCCAGTGTTAGTACAAAAATAGGGCATATGAGAATTTTGGGTTTTATTACATTTAGTTTGTAATCATTTAATGTGCAGTATGCACACTCTTGTATTTATATTCGGTTTTCTTTAGTAAACTGCACATTAAGGATCCACTTACTGTACTTGAGATAACAATGAAACATTACATTAGCATATGGTGTTACTTTTCTTGTGTTTTGAGCTTTTGGTATTATGATCTTTTGAAATGTAGTTTGAATAAACCGAAGAGAAGGTAACCTCTTTTCTAGATGGTTCAGATGGTGCACAAGGGTATGTGGCGAAAACGCGGCGTCTTCTTTACTTTGCCGCACATGGCAACACTTTAATAGAGGTGGGAGATCATTATGAAGGATTGTGATGAGGAGCAGGTGGATGAATTTAACAAGAGCTAAGCTGTCAGTGAAGTGGTGACAGCTGAAGTTGAAATGACACAGATGAAACTTGAGACAGAAGAAGTGGCTCTCTCTTATCAACCTCTGCTCCGTTTCCGAGCAGACGGCCATCATTAGACAGGAGTTATAGCCGGATCTTTGTTCCGCTCTGACTTGTTCCTGTGCGGGCAGGAGCAGACGCTGATGTCTAGAGGTGGAAAACACTGCGACACGACGGCTTACACAGGTCAAGAACTCGAGTCTGAGCTGTGGTCTGTTTGTCATCCAACAACAAATTAATTGAATTTAGGACACAGAAAGACTGTGTATAAGCAGGGTTTTTTTTTTTTTTTTTGCTTGCCTGTAAGGACTGGGCACTGATTCTTATTTTCAAGGGTTCGATTCAGATTATATTTGTTCTTATAACTTATGTTTGAACAAAAATAAAAAGTAATATTGTGAAATATTTTTACAATTTCTTTTTTCTATTTCTATTTGCGCTCAAGAAACGTTCTTATTATTATCCATGTTGAAAACAGTTGTTGTGCTACTATTCATGTAGAAACCATGAAACATTTTTATTAGTATACTTTGGTGAAGAGAAATTTTAAAATAACGAAAAATCTAGACAAATAAAGAATTAGTTGGAAATATGTTTAACAATTTAAGTCTTTTACTTTTCATTGAATTAAATTGTACTTGCTGCATAAAATACTTTATTTCAAAGAAGAATAGTCTTCCTCACCCCCAAAAATTTTAACAGTTGTGTGTGTGTGTGTGTGTGTGTGTGTATATATATATATATATAGGATGGATGGATGCTAGATGACGCTGGATGGACAGATGGATGGATGCTAGACGGAATGATTGGATAGATGTATGGATAGATGGAATATATATTCCATCTATCCATACATCCATCCAATCATCCCCTGTCTAGCATCCATCCATCTGTCCATTCAGCGTCATCTAGCATCCATCCATCCATCCATCCATCCATCCATCCATCCATCCATCCATCCATCCATCCATCCATCCATCCATCCATCCATCCATCCATCCATCCATCCATCCATCCATCCATCCATCCCTTGTTTAGCATCCATCTATTCATCCGTCTATCCATCCCCTTTCTATGTCCATCTATCCCTTGTCTAGCATCCATCCATCCATCCATCCATCCATCCATCCATCCATCCATCCATCCATCCATCCATCCATCCATCCATCCATCCATCCATCCATCCCAATCCCCCTCTCCCCGCCTAGCATCCATCCATCCTTTTTGACATCCACTCCCCTGTCTAGCATCCATCTCCCGTCTAGCATCCATCGATCCCCTGTCTAGCATCCATCCATCCGTCTGTCCGTTAAACAACCACACCCAAACAATAAACTGCCACCTTATTAAAAATTACAGAGATCCCAATCCCATCTAAATTATTATGTGATATCACGAACGTCTAATGTTAAATATTGTGTTGCTTAAAAAACGAATTGAATAGTGCCTCTGATGGTTTTTATGATGGTTTTCCTAAGCCAATAATGATGTTTGTCATTGCATGGGTAAAAATATTACAGCAATTTGCTGTAGTGACTGTAATGTACAAAGAAGTACACAGAAGTCCTATGGCCCTGTTATGGTTTCATTTTCTAATATTTGCCCTTCAGCAACACATGATCTTTAGTAAACAGTACTTCCCTAACTCGGCCCTCCTGTTTAGTATGTTTCTCTTTGTCTCTACCCATTTTACGGTCTTAAACACACATGAGGGATCTTGACTTCCCCCTGTTTTCCCTCAGCTGTCTGAAACTGTACAGTCTCCCCTGAACCCCGCTCCACACCCCATTACCGCAGCTCCATTGCTCTCGCTGAATATCAAACAACAGGACACCTCTGTGTCTCTTACCCTGCAGTCATGTCCACAGCTAGACAGACATTAGGGACACAAAAAATAGGAAACAGTGAAGCAGAAGCAGTAGCCCAGCGCTCAACTACTGACTGCTGTCATTGCTACATAAGCTTTAAGTTCCTTTGAAGTCATTAATGAGGAATTCCAGGGCTGGAGGGGGGGTGTCTGTATTACTGCAATTACTTCTGATGCCATACGAACTGTACAAACATATTTGCTTTTGCATGTTTTTTTCATACACGAAATGGGGTGAACGGTATGTTAGGGCAAGAAAATATTAGTGTTTCACTTCAGCTAGCAGTAGTTTATTTGTTTATTTTAAACTGGCTCATGGGCGAAATTGTAATACTTAATTTTTGCCCGCATTTTAAATTATGAAATGACAGTAATGCAGATTATACCCTGAATTAACAGAGTAGCCTATGTTCATTTAGCATTCAGCTCAGTTAATTAATGAGAGAATCAAACAGTCTACTGCACAAACACCATTTCGGACGTTTTGTTTGTGAAGTCGACCTTTGTTAACTTGGCACTCTTACAGCATTTGATGCTGGCTGTCAAGAAAACAGATTTTCATGTCATTAGATGTCTGACGCAATGGCACATCAGTAATATATGGTACAAAATGTTATATATTTTAATTAAAGGTCCCGTTCTTTGCGTGTTTTTGAAGCTTTGATTATGTTTACAGTGTGCAATATAACATGAGTTCATGTTTTGCGCGTAAAAAAAAGTATTTTTTCACACAATTGACTTATCTGTATACCGCTGTTTCCTCTGTCCTAAAAACGGCCTGATGATTTCCTTGTTCTATGAAGTCCCTCCTTCAGAAACACGTAACGAGTTCTGATTGGGCCAGCGCTTACCGTGTTGTGATTGGCCAGCAGCTTAGCGCACACTTTGGCCAGAAAGGTCCCGCCTCCTACCATAACGGGGAGATGCAAGCGCTGAATGTGCGCTCTTCTCCACGTGGGAGAGCAACAAGACCACGCCCCCTTTTTTGTGTGTTCTTGTGGGCGGAGGGTTAGTCATCAAACCGTTCTAGTGACGTCATTACATCCCTAAACTGTCTGCTGTAGTCCAAACCGGCCGTTCGCTGTAGGCTTTGAAAGGGAACTTCTGTTAAATAAAATATCTCGCTTGGCATTGAACTTTGAGCTTTATAATTTTACAGGTATTATTTATGCTCTAACAGCAACATTACACATTAACTAAAGTTTGAAAGATGGAATCGCGAAGAATGGGACCTTTAAAATAATTACTTGTATAAATTTAGACTATATGGATTTATTATAGTGCTTATGGAAGTTCGTAAGTGGGTGTCTAAAAGTGGAGTGGAACGCAACCCAGCTTAGAGACCCAATCGCTCAACTTTAAGGTGCCCTAGAAGGAAAAAATGTATTAACCTTGCCATAGTGAAATAATAAGAGTTAAGTACATGGACATCACATACTGTGAGTCTCAAACATCATTGCCTCCTGCTTCTTATGTAAATCTCGTGAATCCATAACACAATGGGAAAAAAAGTGCTTCTCAACATAAACTCAACAGTGACGCAAGCATTGGGAATCATTTATATGCAACATTTGCATCTGTCCAAACATGTTCATTGTCAGGTGGAAATGACTGATTGAATCATCAAAACAAGCTGCTCGCATGGACACACTTCATGTTTCAGGCTGTTCAGGAAACTTTTAAACCCAATTCCCACAGATAAAAATGTCAACAGTCATGGTTTATGTTTATAATCCGATACAACAATTTAATTCAAGATAGTTTGTTTGTTCGGCCCATTTCAAGCAAGCTTCGCTCAGCGTCTTAAACTAAAGAAAGTTGCAATTACAACTGTATTCTTGCAAGCAGTAAGTAGTGATTTATCCACTTATTGGCTGTTTAAACAATTTCTGATTAAATTTAAAGTTTCTTAGAGAGACAACATTGTCTAGATAATGTTAGATGCTAGTACAGTAACAATTGGAAACACCAAGTACAATACAAGACTAAATAGTGTGTCTAATGACAGGGTAATATTATTTTGTGTTACAGAATACAACCGTAGATACTTTGCTTACAGATCATTCACTCGATCCTTCTAGCAAACGTCACCTTTTCCACCATATAAGTTAAAACGACAGTCATTTGACAAGGCTATTCATTTTATAAAAATATAAGTTATATATTTATATTTTTGAGAACTGAAGTATGGTGTTTCCTATGATGTTTTTGCCTATTTATATTTCAGATTAGGCTACGTCACAGTCACTGCGTAACGTTAGCCTACATTGTGACTAACGTTATATAAACATGCAATATCGTTGATGAAAAAAGACAAGTCTAAAATGTAGACTGAATGACACTTTAAGCAGAACATCTCAAATGGAGATTGATAAAATGCAGCTTACTTGTTTATTGGTGTTTTCAGATCATCCGTGCGCGAGAGAGAGAGCTTGCGTGCATATGGTTGCCAGATTGGACACCGGATGCATATGGGTTTTTTTCACAGAAAAGCTTTGTTTGGGGGATTTAATAACTGAAATCTGGCAACCACACGAATTCGAGCTCTTTCTCGTGCGCGGATGATCTGAAAACACCAATAAACAAGTAAGCTGTATTTTATCAATCTCTATTTGAGATGTTTTGCTTAAAGTATCATTTAGTCTGTCTGTGTTCTGTCAGGACGGTCAGGACTCACGAGCCGCTTCACTGAACTGCTGTGAGCTGCTGAAATAAGCCAATCGGAGCAGAGCTCAACATTAATATTCATGACCCTTCTAAATAAAGCAAAAACAGAGCATTACATCCTAGGGACAATTTATAGGGTTGTAAATGGACCTGTAAAACTGTATCTGGACAATGTCTGCCCTTAAATAGGCCACATATCCTCTATGTCATACATGGGCAATATACGGCCCGGGGGCCGGATCCGGCCCGCATAGTGCTTCAATCCGGCCCCCGCGATGTGCTCTTTGCTGGCAATTTGGATGAAAGTTGAATTTTTGTACTCAGGATTACAAATGAAATGTTTAAGCTGTTGATCGCTATGGTCGCATATATGGGATTTTTACTTCTGTGCCCCTGAGAGTACGGTCCCGCATGGTATTTAGAATGTTCAGTGATGTTGCATGCCGGATTCAAACTGTGCTTTTGCTCGTTGGTTGGCGCTGAGCCAGAGACGGACAAGCTCAGCCTCAGCGCTGTCATATATCACAACTATGCAGTTTTTTTTTCACACTCATAATGTTTATTTTAGGTTTCAGACATTTCAATACACATAAGCACGAGTAAAACAATACATTTTGAGTAAAATACACACTGATGGCTGTGGAAGCAGCAATAAGAATCTATTCAAATATATTTTTTCCGAAAGTAATATTATATCAAACAAACATAGTGGAATTTTACTCTATTCTTGTCACAGTTTATTGGCCACTTTCTTGCATGTATTTCAGGAGAAACTGATGACCCGGATTCTCTGGGAATAAAAGCGATGCATCTGTAATACAGTGTTATTGTCGGTGCGGTGTCACGTGACAAATATGACAGATTGCCATGGAAACATTAAGGGGGAACAATCTAAACTAGGAATTGCCTTGAAAAAACTCACTCGGGAGTCAGTTAGAATAATAAAATTAAGCGTGAAAGGGTTAATATATGCATAATAAAGGACACTGGCTTATCTTTTTATTAAGATAGTTATCAGTGTGTATTGATCAATGATGGTATAAAGTTAAGCCCCCTTAACAATTTCACGTGGGGATGATGATACAGCTAAATCAAATTTACATTTTGTGAGCATAGAACCATTCCATGTTGTTCTTTAAACCTTAAGCAAGCATACGTGTGAGGAAGTTGACCTGCAGTTAAATTGTGTTCCATTTCATAAAAGTTTTAAACAACATTTGTTAAAAAAAAAAGAAATTACAATAAAGGAATAATAACAAGTGAAATAAGCTGAATATGTTTTTTTTTTCATTTAGTGATGAAGGTATCCCCAATTAAATTTGATAATTCCAAGCCAGATTGCCTGTATGTCTGTATGTTAATGTGATCTGCATACATACATTTGCAGTTTTGTTAATAGTTTTCGATCTTGAATAGCAACAGCTGGTTTGAATGAGAGTTGAAAAATATGCAGGGGGTAGTGTAGTAAATCCAGTTATTGTAACCTTAAAGTAGTCTATGTCAGACAGACCTAGCAAAAAATATTTATCAGGCCTTGAATTAGGCTGGCAAAAGTCAAAGTAACTGTAGCCTTATACATATCTGCATTTAATAATTTTGTACGATTTAATCATGTAGCTATGTCTAACTGCAATTGTCCTGTGTGGCCCTCCGTTTACTTTGCCAAAGTAACTGTGGCCCTCAGACTAAAACTGTTGCCCACCCCTGCTCTATGTAGATATCAGAGAACAATTTAACATATTGTTTCAAATCATTCTAGGGCACCTTTACCGAAGTAAACTCTGCACAAAGTTATCACTCTTTACAACTTCGGTATTTACACAAAGGGGTAATTAATATGATTAGCCTTTTGCTTATCAATCAGCTAATAATGTGTTGCTAATGTTACACAAACCATGTTCACCATCTCAGTCTGCCTTCTAAAAATCATCATCCTTAGACATGCTTTGAACGTCAGTGGAAAAAGGGTTAACATCGTAATATACAACATACCACAATTCCTCAAATAAAGACCTTTATTTAGGCCTTTAGGGGGCCTTTATTTACCTGAACTGAAGAATGGAACAGGCTTTTATTTGAAGCAGGCTTTTGTTAGGGGCAGGCCTGTATTTCTAATTCCGTAGCTTCCTTCCTTCCACTTAAGAAGAGTTGTGTACTTTTAATCACTTGTTTTAATATATTTCTTTACATAATTATTTTCTACTTAAAAAAACTATAATTTAGTTATTTTTCTAACCCAACTAATGACTCTGTGCTTTATCGGTTGCACGTGAGGAAAAAAAAAGCTTAATTCCACTTAAGAAGAGTTGTGCACTTTTAAACACTTTTAATTTTAATAGCCTATGTCTCTTTCCTGATTACTCATTGGTGCTTACAGTAGGTTGTAGGCACTTTTCTCAATCCATTACGGAGATACTAAATGTAGATTTTGCATAGTCCTATTGTTTTTTTAAATGGTCGCTAGTGTAGCAGTTCATATGACCACTTCACAATATTTCAACAACATTGTTTATTTTGTAGCTTATGCTGTTTTCTTGAGAGGGGCTAATATTGGGAAGATCAACAAAAGTTGAGTCAACAAGAAAAGGCTAGGAGAAATTAGTACTAAGGTTTTTTTTTTTTAAGTGTGGATTTTTCCTGAACCTACACAACATGAACCAATATAATATTTATTATATCAGTGATGTAAACATCATGTACACATGTATCAAATTACTTCCACTGTGTGTTTTGTTAAAAATGAAATAAAAAATAACATTTGCATCTTTTATAGCTATATTCTTTTTTTCAAACATGAGAATGTAATTGCAAAACAAAACGTTTTGCCAATTTTTTTTTTTTTTTTTAACGAAGTGTGTCTTATTTTTGCAACCCTACAAATTTTGGTAACTTAAGTATACCAACCCACACTACCTAAAAATACATTTTAGTATAAGGTGACAAGATGTTATTACTTGGCCCGTCTCAGCCTCAGACATGCAGCCCACACAATGTTCACAACCCGCCTGATGTGTATTGTATTGTACGCAAATGTGGCAAAAGCAGGCAGACATGACCTGCACGTAAATACTGCTGTTTAAACAAACCCCCATTTGAGGCATTTGTGGTCTGTTGATGTTAAGACGACGGTATAGGCCTTGCACCAGGAGCTCCGGGCTGTTCCTGAAGAGAAAACTGTCTGGAATAACTTCATATATCATCTTAAGACGTAATTTGATGTGTAGCTTCAGGTTAAACAATCAAAAAGCTAGGTGTTTTTTTTTCTTTCTTGAAGGCATTTGAAGTGTCACTCTGGTGATGGGTGAATGAAATCGTCGACATGAGTATGTTGAACTGCAAGGCATTACAAGGTTGATATTAAGAAAAAAAGAGTGTGTGATGTATAAACTCATTTTAAAACCATAAAGCCATGGGCCATGTACTTCCTCCACTTTTTAATTTGCAGCTCACATCATTAATCTGTGAGAAATAAGTGGATGCTGTGAGTTAAAGTGCACCATTTGGCATGGACATTACTCCTGCTCTCGCTAAATAGAGATAATTGACATGAAGTGATGGATGGCATATAATGTACTGGAATTCTGGATGCCATGCAGTACTTGATTTGGTAATGATGATATAGGCTACACATATTTCAATGGATATGCATACAGATGGACTGCTATATCTGTTTTTGTACTTGATAGCTGGGGGCGTGGCTTGGGGGCGGAGTCAGCGTGGAAGAAAACAGTCCATTCACCCACACTGGAAATGCAAGACGTTAACCCAGTATAGCCTATTTAGAATCACTTCTGCCGCTTGACAGGGTAAGATACATACTAAAAACTGAGGCGTATTGGGTCATTGTCCGTACAGTATCTGTGACTGGAAAAGCGACCAACGTAATGGCCAAAGGTGTCATTTTCTCATCAAAATGCATGCTATTCCCACAAATAATACTTGCCTACTTCATAAATCAAAATGAAATTTATTCGATGAAGACGTTTATGCAGTGTTCCTGAATTGAATGGATTTAGAGTGTGTATTACATGCATTTAAAATGATCATAAAACTTGTCTTGTGCCATGAAGTGTTTTTTCTGAATATGCCGTGTGCAATGCCAAGGGCATTTGCTCATGTATTTGTTTGGGCTAGAATAAAAACACGAAATGCGCAGAGTCTTATGTCAAATGTTAATTTGCCGCAAAGCCACGTTTAACAAACATTTGTCGAAAGCCTAAAATCCAGTTATATGATGAGCTGTTTGGCATCAATGACACAGGATTAAAGTTTAGAAATCCATCAGTTTTCTGTTGTATTGCATGCATGTACCTTTATCTGTTTATTTATTCGTTTTTCTTGTTAGTTCAGCCATGCACAAATTGATTAGTTCGGCATTTAGATTTTACAAAGCAAATTTGGAGTTGACATGTCAGTGTCACAATACTATTCTCAAATTACTGACAAAAGCAAAGGTTTTTCCTTTTTTTACAGCAACCGTCTTCATCGAAAGACTTGAATGATTTATGAAGTAGACTCTTTTAAAATATTTGTGGGACCCTTATGCATTTTGACGAGAATGTCATTCAAGTGTAATGTGACTATCAGCTTGTAAGCTTGAAGCACACACATGAGCCCAGCCCTTCCCTTAATGAAATAAAGAAAGACTTTTGAATGTTTTGTACATTAATAACCTCACATGCTAGCTTGCGGGAAAACTGCTTTAATGATAAGTTGACTGCTTTTTGACGCAGTTCGAGTCCCGTGACAAACTTATGACTATATTAGCATTTTTGTTGAACAAACTTTTGCCATTGCATTAATGAAATATCTTATGTTTTCATCTTTAAATTAATACATCATTATTTAGTGCATGTTTAATTGTGATGAACGTATTGCAAAGGCTTTCGGAATTGACGAACGCCTCCGTCTGTAATTCGACAATCTGTAAACTTCAGATCAAATTTTTTTTTTTTTTTGCTTGTTAGAGGTGCAGAATGCCACACAGCAACTTTTCGGCATTGCACCAAGCAAAAATCTGTCGACATCAATACATAATAATAAATCTTTAGATAAACCATCGAACAAGGTCTATGCACGTTCATTCTTATGGGTTGTTTTCCCTCACGGCATAAACGGATATGATGTTTTTTGTGGGCGTTCCCTTTAATGCCGATCAAGTCTGTTGTGATACAGATTTTATTCAAACGTTTGGGCCCAGTAAGATTTTGAATAGAAATCAATACTTGCGTTAAATTGATCTAAAATTACAATAGACACATTTACAATGTTACAAATCAGCATATTAGAATGATTTTTGAAGTGTCATGTGACACTGAAGACTGGATTAAAAAATTTGAATTTTAAAGCTGAAAATGTATTTGAAATGTAATACATTTTTACAATATATCTGTTTTACTGTATTTTTTCATATAAAAAATATAAAGAACTATATTACTAAGTACTTTGTAATTGGGTTAAGTCAAATCAATGCCATAAAATAAAGAATTTATATAGTATTTTACTGTGCTTTTCTCTTTAAAAATATGTTGGCATTTTAAGCTTGTTGTAATGGGGCAAGTTTTTTTTTCACAAAAACAATTAGGTGATGTAAAATTGCTGGACAAACCTTTCAGTTAAAGCACATCTTTTGTTCACACAAACAACAGATTTATTTGTGTATGTGTTAATGCATATTGATGTAATTCACATTTTACCACCAAATGGGTTTATAGTTAACAGCTTAGCCTAGTAATTTAGCAGCTGTGTGTGTGAGAGTGTTGATTATGATTGCTGTATTTGCTGCTAAAAAATTATTTTATACGGTTGTTCATGAAATCACACATGCCTAAAGTATAGTGAACTAATCTTCTTCAGTTGCCTCATCTTTGTCAAAAGACTTTTTGCCTAGCATTGTCTTAAGATGCCTGAATGGTTAATGTTTAATGTCGTCACTATAGCTCATCATTGATTTATACCTTTTCTGACAATTCTACAACTTCTTAAATGCAGAGTTCACCTTAAAAAAATGAAAATCATGTCATCGTTTACCAGTGGCGTAAAGAGTACTGAAAAAGCCTACTTAAGTAGAAGAACTGTGACTTATCAAAATGTAGTTCTAGTAGTGGAAAAGTACCTGTCTCAAATTAGGAGTAAAAAGTAGCCCTTTGAAAAGTACTCAAGAGTTGTGTAATGAGTATTATGCTATGAATGTTCCACCTTATATTCCCTGCAAATTAAAAATGTAGCTTACTCGTTTATGGATGATTCTCAGTAAGAACAACAACAACAAAAAAACACGAGATCACCAACAGTATTTCACTATTTCTTTGACTATTATTATTATTATTATTTAATAGCACTAAAAAATACAGCCATTTAATATTTGAGAAAGAAACCAATAATCTGGTAACATTTATGACAACCGTTCTGTAGAGATTTTCTTGCGGTTAATTAAAAAAGGTTACAAAGCATTGTACATTTAAAAAAAAAATTGTAATTAGTTTTTTCCAAGACATTCATTGTACTTCTTAATTTCAATGAATGTTTTCTCTGTAAAAGCTCTACGTTCTCTCTACGTTCAAAACCTGTATGACTTTCTTCTACAGAACACAATAGAAAATATTTAGAAGAATTCTTGTTGACTTCCATTGACTTCTATTGGAGACATTTCTCAAATTATCGTCCTTTCATGTTATACAGAAAAAAGTATGTCATAGAGGTTTGTAATGAAATGAAGGTGAGTAAATGGTGACAGAATTTTCATTTTTGGGTGAAGTCCCTGTTTAATCCAACTTTAAGGTCACCGTGAAATAAATATGGACAGTAATTTTTATGGAGTTAAAGTATTTATTTTAAATTATCCATTCACTTAGTTCTATTTTTAAAATTCATATAATCTTTCATCAAAATAACTTGCCCCTCCCCCTTGTAGCGACATCATTGTCTTCTCTGAGGGCGGAGCAACCTGTCACTCATATGACATCACAGCAATAGCAAACCACGACCATCCAAACAATTCCCGATTTGACAAACTCAAGTCCTGTCCTACATTTTTTTCTTGTTTAAGAAGAAACTATATACTTTTTGGCTATACATCACAATAGGAAAAAAAGACTATCACGAGAAAAAGACATGATGACTTTAAAGGTTTGTTGACACTTGGCAGGTTATTAAAACAAACCCTGGTGCGATTACTCTGTTAGTGTGGTTTATTTGAATATGTGTGAACGCCGCAATCCGAACCCTGGTGCGCACCAAACAAGCAGACTGAGACTGCTAATAAGGTGGGTCTCGGTCCACCTCCAAGCAAAATCCTGTGTGGTTTGACTGAAATTTGAATACATCAGGGATCAAAGACATCTAAATGAACCGAAAACAGGATGTAATGTCATAATGTGCAACCTAAAAATGACTAAATGCCCAAGCATTCCGTTTTTTTCTTGTCGTAGGAACTACGTTGCCAATTAGAGTCTGGTGCAGGTGTTGGAAATGATGTCTTTGCATCAGTTCTTGTTACTGATGGTACTGGTTACTGATCTGTCATCACATTCTCTATCAATGAAATCCACCGTCAAACTTCAGTATGACAATGTAAAAGATAAACTCGTTCACATAGACTATAAAGAGGTAAATAGAAAATACATTAAGAAAATACAAATCTTCTTTACTTCTTTGCTCAAAACACAAGCAACTATAGTAAAATCTAGTTATTAAAAAAAGTTATTCTTGTAATCCACACACGGAGAATAACTTCTCACCAAAATTTAAACCTTTCCTGTTGCACCTTTAAAAATGTCTGTGTGCAAGGCAAATGTACTTTAGTAACTTGTTGACATCAACACTCAATAGTCATGAATAGATTAAACGAATATAACAAAAAAAATTAAATAACAGAAATAATATGCATGGCAGTTATAGTGTGTAACGGAGCAATTCCTAGTGCTGTTTTGACTCATTTACACTTTTTAGAAGGTCTTCGCAAGTTCTCGGCTGGTAAAGATGTCATTACAGTGGTAAAAGCCAAAACATTTTTAAGCATATTTAAGAGTTTTTTTTTGTTGAAATGGCCATTACTAAACCCGTAAAACGAATTAAATATCTTCAAAGTCAGAGATAGGAATCTGCTGGAACATTGAAAATTATGGACTGACCTCAAAGTATGGACCTCAACCCCATTGAGCACATTTGGGGCAAGTTGTAAAATTAACTGGACAGTTCTATTGTATAGTCAAAGGAAATCCTTTGGCTTTAGTTGCAGACGTCATGGGATAACATAAGTGTTGAAGATCTCAGAGGAAATATTTTGACTTTAGCCCTAAAAATGACAGTGTTAATGCTGAAACCCCTTTTACGCAGAGAGTTGATCCCAGAAAATTGCCATAAAATTACTAGTGCCTTCTGTGTGCATGCAAACATGACCTGGAATGATCCTGGGATCGATTCCCAGATGTGGACCTAGTAACAGTCCCGGAACGTGCCGTGTGAACAAAAGTCAAGACCAATGCCGTAAGGGTTGTGTCGTTGTGATGGCGCCGAAGCTGATATCTTTTGCTGGCTTAGTGGGAGGGTACGCGATTCGCTAGTTTATGATCGCATCAAAAAAACGCACAAGCGTGATTTTTCGAGAGCAAACTTAAGATGCAGCAGAAACATCCGGATGTCATATGATCTTTACAGGCACCGATCCCAGAAAATCACTGGCAGCGTGAATGAACGAAAATCAAACCATCCCGGGACAAATCCTGGGACACATTATCAGTGAATTTCCTAGAATCTCTGTGTTAAAAGGGCTTAATGTGAACTAAGGGCCGGTTGCATAAAAAAACTAAGACTAGTCAAGTTTTTCTTTCCTTCCGTTCATGACTCTTTAAGATCAGTTACGTAAAAAGTTAGATTGGCCTAATTTGATACCAAAAGTAAGAATGAATTCCCCTTGACTAAATGCTAGTGGGTTATACAAGAACTTGAGACACTGTCTTAACACAATGGCTATATTTATGCAACTGGATCCAGGATTAAATGTATCATTTTCTTTTTTTGGTCTGGATCAAAAGAACCAAACTACAAGTGTGAACACAACTTAAGTCTTGTTGACCACTTTTTCATCTGCACACTACAACTCTGCCCCTCCTTTTGTTCCATCTCAATGTCTCTCTTTCTCTTTCACTCTCTCTGTATCATTCTCATCTCTGGGATTCAGCAGCACTCGTCACATTCCCATGTACAGGACTTTTCTGTCTATCAGATCTCTTATCAGGACAAGAGTTGTTTTCTAAATCTTCAACCTCACCAGCCTCTCCTCAGTTGTTTTGATATATCTCTCTTAGTTTAGATTAAGTGATCCAGCATCTTCCGTATCTCTGTTTTTGCCGCTTCTGCGTTCTTATCCCTCACGGTCTCACACATGATCAATGCTATCAGCTCTGTGTGGCAGTGATAAATTATGCATACACTCCAGTCAGTGGCTGAGTTGTGGTTTTAAGTGAGTCACAGTGGTGATAGTGAGTCTTAATCAGCACCTAAAATGTGAGAACTCTTAATGTCCACCTCAAGGGCAATGAAGAGCATGGCTCTTTAAGAATGACTTATGTGGGAGCCATGGCCTTGCGTTTAGCATACATGCTCTCTCATGTTGATCCATCAGTGCTATTGTGGGCATTGTGGGATTGAACCTGAATCCCATTCCTCTCTGTTCTCTTTATCATTTCATCATACTTTTTTCTCCAGCAATGATGAATAGCATTGCTCAAAAGGGATAATAAAGACTTTAAAGTTGTTATAAAAGAGTTCTATTTTAAATAAATTATAGTCTTTTAAACTTTTTATTCATCAAACAATCCTGAAAAAATATTAGAATGGAAAACAGTTATATTTTAATAATTTTGCAATGTACACTCACATTAAGGATTATTATACTAATACTGTGTTTGACCCCCTTTCGCCTTCAGGACTGCCTTAATTCTACTTGGCATTGATTCAACAAGTTGCTGAAAGCATTCTTTAGAAATGTTGGCCCATATTGATAGGATAGCATCTTGCAGTTGATGGAGATTGTGGGATGCATATCCAGGGCACGGAGCTCCCGTTCCACCACATCCCAAATATGCTCTATTGGGTTGAGATCTGGTCACTGTGGGGGCCATTTTAGTACAGTGAACTCATTGTCATGTTCAAGAAACCAATTTGAAATGATTTGAGCTTTGTGACATGGTGCATTATCCTGCTGGAAGTAGCCATGGACAAGGGATGGACATTGTCAAAAACAATACTCTGGTAGGCCGTGGCATTTAAACGATGCCCAATTGGCACTAAGGGGCCTAAAGTGTTCCAAGTAAACATCCCCCTCACCATTACACCACCACCACCAGCCTGCACAGTGGTAACAAGGCATAATGGATCAATGTTCTCCTTCAATGTTTACGCCAAATTCTGACTCTACCATCTAAATGTCTCAACAGAAAACAAGACTCATCAGAGCAGGCAAAATTTTTTCAGTCTTCAACTGTCCAATTTTGGTGAGCTCATGCAAAATGTAGCCTCTTTTTCCTATTTGTAGTGGAGATGAGTGGTACCCGGTGGGATTTTCTGCTATTGTAGCCCATCCGCCTCAAGGTTGTGTGTTGTGGCTTCACAAATGCTTTGCTGCATACCTTGGTTGTAACGAGTGGTTATTTCAGTAAAAGTTGCTCTTCTATCAGCTTGAATCAGTCAGTCCATTCTCTTCTGACCTCTAGCATCAACAAGGCATTTTTGCCCACAGGACGACTGCATACAGGATGTTTTTCCCTTTTCACACCATTCTTTGTAAACCCTAGAAATGGTTGTGTGTGAAAATCCCAGTAACTGAGCAGATTGTGAAATACTCAGGCCGGCCCGTCTGGCACCAACAACCATGCCACGCTCAAAATTGCTTTAATCACCTTTCATTCCCATTCTGACATTCAGTTTGGAGTTCAGGAGATTGTCTTGACCAGGACCACACCCCTAAATGCATTAAAGCAACTGCCATGTGATTGGTTGATTAGATAATTGCATTAATGATAAACTGAATACGTGTTCCTAATAATCCTTTAAGTGAGTGTAAATTGTAATAATATATTTCACAATATTACTTTTTTATTTTAATGTATTTTTTGATTTGGTGAACATGACTTATTTTAAAATCTCGTGATACTTCAAGGGTTAATTCACCCAAAAATGAAATTTCTGTCATTTACTCACCCTCATGTTGTTCCAAGCTTTTTTTATTCTGGGGCAAACTAAGCCATTAACTACTAACATTTATATAAATTATTTGAGACAATGCGCTTATTGTGTATAACAAATTTCTACATTGTTATATACACTGTTATATACATCCATCCATCATTTTCAGCTTATCTGGGGCTGGGTCACGGGGGCAACAGTCTAAGAAGAGATGCCCAGACTTCCCTCTCCCTAGACACTTCCTCCAGCTCTTCCGAGGGAAATACCAAGGCCATTCCCAGACCAGCCAGGAGACATAATAATGAGACATGGCCAGAACACCTCTCCGGGAAGCCGTCCAGGAGGCATCTGAAACAGATGCCCGAGTCACCTCAGCTGGCTCCTCTCGATGTGGAGGAGCACCGGCTCTACTCTGAGCTCCTCCCGAGTGACTGAGTTTCTCACCCTATCTCTAAGGGAGTGCCCAGCCACCCTGCGGAGAAAGCTCATTTCGGCCGTCTGTATCCGGGATCTTGTCCTTTTGGTCATGACCCACAACTCATGACCATAGGTGAGAGTTAGAAACGTAGATCAACCAGTAAATCAAGAGCTTCATCTTACAGCTCAGTTCTTTCTTCACCGCAACAGACCGTTACAACAACCGCATTACTGCAGAAGCTGCACCAATCAATTTGTCAATCTCCTTTTCCATCCTTCCCTCACTTGTGAACAAGACCCCAAGATAATTTAACTACTCCACTTGAGGCAGGAACTCTCCACCAACCTCGGACTTCACACTTGGCTGCAAACCATCCTAGTGCATGCTCAAAATCATCCTCAAAAAGTAGAGATGAAATCGCATGGTCCCCAAACCAGACACACTGGTCCCTGGCCGTGCCTAGAAATTCTGTCCATAAAAATTATTAACAGAACCTTAACTTAACTGACTTACTGCAAGCAATGCGAACCAAGCTCCTGCTCTGGTCGTACAGGGACCGAACAGCCCTAAGCAGGGGGTGTTATAGCTCCCTCCGCAGGACGCCGCGAGCGACACTGTCAAATTTCTTCTCCAAATCCACAAAGCACATGTGGACTGGTTGGGCAAACTCTCATGAACCCTCCAGTACCCCGGAGAGGGTATAGAGCTGAACCATTCTGTTCCTTCTGAATCTGAGGTTCCACTATCAGCCAAATTCTCCTCTCCAGTACCAGGTACCATAGACATTCCCGTGGAGGCTGAGATACAGATACATTGTACTAGTTGTACTAAAAAAAATACCTGGATGTAATTACAGCTGTAATTAGATCTATAATGACACTGTTGAACATTTCCGTACACCTTAATCCACCCTTAAACCTAAAAATACCACCAAACCTGTCTCTAACTTAGTCTGCTCAGGGAAGGAAGGTTGTTTTTTTTCATAAGGCACGTGTAGAGTAGAGTGCAGATATTGCTGAGCTGCTAATTTTAATTGAATTTAGCTTTAGAAAGGTTATGGTTTGACACTTGAATACGCACAAAAGTGCATAGCCTCACAGATATTGGGTAAAATAATCTACTTCTAATTACTACACTGAACTGCTGTTATTGATACTTTCAGGGCTGGATTAATTGAAACTATATTTATAATAAAACTTATTTTTTCACAGATCTCCCCCTTTTTATCTTCCAAGTGCTTATATTGGTTTACAGCTCATGTCAATCATTTCCTTTTCCTTTTCCAAAATGTCCTCCCTTCCCTTCCTTTTCTTTTTTTTCTGTTTATTGCACAGATGCCTGCAAGACACATTGGTTCATCCTACTTTGAACTCATTTTTAGTTCTCAGCCACGACAGCCTTTTTATGACCATGTGAAGGTGTTAATGACTATGTGAAGTCATTATTCCATGTGCCATTTCATTGTTCCGGTTCAAACCTCTGAGGTGATGAGAGTCTAGCTGGATGCTGTGGAAATGTGACATGATTTAAACTTACTTCTCACCCTAAATGTATAACCTTGTAAAATGTAAGGGCTTATGTTGTTGGTAATGGTGATACCAAGATTACCTCAAAAGGGATTTTAAAAATGTATTCCAGAACATACAGTACACTTTTGTTTGTTTGCTTGCTTGCTTTGTTGGTGGTTTATTTATTGGTGCTGTATATCAATGTTTAATTACTACACTGGACAATATTTGGTGTAGAAAAAAAATCACTCAGAAATTGCAAATTGTAAGTAAAAGTGAATTAAATGTGAGATTTACTAAAACTTTATAAAAAAATTAACAAAAAATGGAATTGGTGAAAACGATTGTTTACCATATAAATAATAATTTAATAACAATTATGTATTTAAATATTAATCTATTACATGTATTAAAAATAAATATTACAGATTTGGTCTGGTATACTGTCTTTCCATCTGTATGGTACAATTTTGTTTTTCCATCATACCTCTGGAAAAAGTGAGTAAAATATGGATTATAAAGAACACAATATACAGTGGGTATGGAAAGTATTCAGACCCCATTACATTTTTCACTCTTTGTTATATTGCAGCCATTTGCTAAAATCATTTAAGTAATTTTTAGAAAAACACATTGTTGACATTTTATTTATTAAATTTATTTAAAAAGAAAAACTGAAATATCACATGGTCATACGTATTCAGACCCTTTGCTCAGTATTTAGTAGAAGCACCCTTTTGATCTAATACAGCCATGAGTCTTTTTGGAAAAGATGCCAAAGTTTTTCACACCTGGATTTGGGGATCCTCTGCCATTCCTCCTTGCAGATCCTCTCCAGTTCTGTCAGGTTGGATGGTGGACGTTGGTGGACAGTCATTTTCAGGTCTCTCCAGAGATGCTCAATTGGGTTTAAGTCAGGGCTCTGGCTGGGCCATTCAAGAACAGTCACTGAGTTGTTGGGAAGCCACTCCTTCGTTATTTTAGCTGTGTGCTTAGGGTCATTGTCTTGTTGGAAGGTGAACCTTCAGCCCAGTCTGAGGTCTTGAGCACTCTGGAGAAGGTTTTCGTCCATGATATCTCTGTACTTGGCCGCATTCATCTTTCCCTCGATTGCAACCAGTCGTCCTGTCCCTGCAGCTGAAAAACACCCCCACAGCACGATGCTGACACCACCGCGCTTCACTGTTGAGACTGTATTGGATAGGTGATGAGCAGTGCCTGGTTTTCTCCACACATGCTTCTTAGAATTAAGGCCAAAAAGTTCTATCTTGGTCTCATCAGACCAGAGAATATTATTTTTCAACATCTTGGGAGTCCTTCAGGTGTTTTTTTAGCAAATCTCTATGCAGGCTTTCATGTGTCTTGCACTGAGAAGAGGCTTTGGTTGGGCCACTCTGCCATAAAGCCCTGACTGGTGGAGGGCTGAAGTGATGGTTGACTTTCTACAACTTTCTCCCATCTCCCGACTGCATCTCTGAAGCTCGTCCACAGTGATCTTTGGGTCCTTCTTTATCTCTCTCACCAAGGCTCTTTCTCCCGATAGCTCAGTTTGGCCGGACGCCCAGCTCTAGGAAGGGTTCTGGTTGTCTCAAAAAGCTTTCATTTAAGGATTATGGAGGCCACTGTGCCCTTAGGAACCTTAAGTGCAGCAGAATTTTTTTGTAACCTTGGCCAGATCTGTCCATTGCCACAATTGTCTCCGAGCTCTTCAGGCAGTTCCTTTGACCTCATGATTCTCATTTGCTCTGACATGAACTCAAACACAGCTGGACTCAAATGAAGGTGTAGAACCATCTCAAAGATCATCAGAAGAAATGGACGAGTTTAATATGTTACAGCAAAGGGTCTGAATACTTTGGACCATGGGATATTTGCTTTTCTTTTTTAATAAATCTACAAAAATGTCAAAAATGCTGTGTTCTGTTAATATGGGGTGCTGTACATTAATGGGGTGAAAAAAGAACTTAAATGATTTTAGCAAATGGCTGCAATATAACAAAGAGTAAAAAATGTAAGGGTGTCAGAATACTTTCTGTACCCACTTATAAATTGCTCGCCCTGGTAGAGTAATAAAAAATGTCAGTTTCTTTTAATTTCAGTCACTCTAGTGTCGCTCAAGAGTATG